>NC_089721.1:40853533-41106033 GCF_031753505.1 Anomalospiza imberbis | reverse complement strand
TGCATATACAGAGAATATTACGGTCAAAATGATAGACTGAAGTTATGACACAAAAATGGCCATTTTATAAGCATTCAGGATGGATGAAAGGAGGAGAATGTTGTGTTTCTTGAATCTAGAGAAGAGCATTTAGCAGGGAGGAGAACTTTGACAAGTCTTTCAGCTTTGTGGGTAGCTAAGGAGCTGTTTCTTGATGCTATTAAGCAGAATCAATAAGATGTAGAAATAGCTCAGAGAGGATGCTTTAGAATGTAAAATGTCACTCGAATTAAGTGTCTGATTTAACCATAAGAAATGACAGATTACTAAATGTGTAGATTAAATTCATGATTTCTAAAATAGAAAGACTGTGGCAATAATTTCAAATGGCATGAAAGCTCATCTCAGCAAAATAACAATATTCACATTTCATATCACAAAGAACTAAACAACAATCTTCATATTCTATTTCACTATTAAAGATGATTCCACATTTCTAACTGATATTAAACTAGATCTTTTCTTATATGTTGGAAAAGTGCTATAATAAAGTTTCCATCCTCTAGCATGTACTTAAAAATTGAGACAATTGACTTTTTTATGCTGGAATGAAAAAATGGTGTGGTTGGTGTGTTTATCCAAAAGGGAAGGGAAGGGAAGGGAAGGGAAGGGAAGGGAAGGGAAGGGAAGGGAAGGGAAGGGAAGGGAAGGGAAGGGAAGGGAAGGGAAGGGAAGGGAAGGGAAGGGAAGGGAAGGGAAGGGAAGGGAAGGGAAGGGAAGGGAAGGGAAGGGAAGGGAAGGGAAGGGAAGGGAAGGGAAGGGAAGGGAAGGGAAGGGAAGGGAAGGGAAGGGAAGGGAAGGGAAGGGAAGGGAAGGGAAGGGAAGGGAAGGGAAGGGAAGGGAAGGGAAGGGAAGGGAAGGGAAGGGAAGGGAAGGGAAGGGAAGGGAAGGGAAGGGAAGGGAAGGGAAGGGAAGGGAAGGGAAGGGAAGGGAAGGGAAGGGAAGGGAAGGGAAGGGAAGGGAAGGGAAGGGAAGGGAAGGGAAGGGAAGGGAAGGGAAGGGAAGGGAAGGGAAGGGAAGGGAAGGGAAGGGAAGGGAAGGGAAGGGAAGGGAAGGGAAGGGAAGGGAAGGGAAGGGAAGGGAAGGGAAGGGAAGGGAAGGGAAGGGAAGGGAAGGGAAGGGAAGGGAAGGGAAGGGAAGGGAAGGGAAGGGAAGGGAAGGGAAGGGAAGGGACTTCTGAGTATATATGAGGGATAATATCAACTTATATTTTTTAGACATTGTTGCACAAATTGCCTGAAAAATGTTATTGGTGTACAGGCAAACCCAGAAGCTAGAGGCCAAATAAAACTTTTCCCAAAAATCTTTTTTTATTTTAACAGCAGTAAAATAAATTTTCAGATAGTCTTACAATTAAAGTACTGGTTGGACATTTTAATGCCTGAATTCAACAAGCTCCTACTATTAACTCTTCTCAGCATGGCTTTATTGAGTAAGACATGGGTGTAGGAATGTACTTGTTTTTGCATAGCTATAGCATCTTCATTTGCCAAAATTCACTCAAGTGTTTTGTTTTCAGAAACCAGCAGAGAAAGGGATAGAGGGTATCCCCATCATTCAGGGTAAGTGCTGCTCACTCCATGTGTGTCAGTGGGGCCACCCACCTGAGGATGACTCTGCAAGTTTCATCTTCACCATAGGCAACCCTCTTCTGGGTTTTCACAGCGGTGCTGCCCTTCTCCTCACATCCACTGGTGCTCAATTGTACCCTCACATCTTTATCCAGGAGTCCTTTAGCCCCACAATGCTTCAGAGATTCTTAGCAATCAAAAAAAGTAATGCAGCCTAATGGAAAGTTCTTCCAGATCTGCAGATAAATCACACTGCCTTGCAACTGAAGTAAGCTCAAAACATCTGCACAGGCTGTTAATAGCAGTTACCATGGCATCACTGATGCACAGAAACGTATTAATCCCCTACAACTCAGTTATGTGCCTGAGCTGTACATCTCCATTGTAAGTAAATTGACACACTTTACAGCTATAATGATGCCAGCATTACAAGGAAGCACAAATGTGGTGATCAGGCATAATAACAAGCTTCTGCTTATTTTAATGAGAATTGCAGGCTGTAACATCTCTGAAAAGCAGTGTATCAGAGTGAAATCAGAACTTACTGAGACCTAGAGCAAGGCATTACTTCACTTCTGCCATATCACCTCAGTAGACTTCACTCCCTGTCCACTGCAAGCACTTAGACCCTTCACTTTATTCTTTGATTGAGACTGCTAGGTAAAAAACATGAGGATCATGACTTCTATAATCTGATATCTTTAGTAAAATTCATTTATATCTTTGATATTCATGGCTTTAATATTGCATTCTCCTATTCTCCACACAGATGAAAATGACCTGCAAGAATACTTTCCTGCATGCTTTCTGCTTTGAGGTGGCCACAGAACAGCTGAGAAAGGACTAAGATGCAGACTACAAAATTGAAAGGAAGCACAGAAAAGTAAAGAACAGAGCACAAAACCTCCTATTGTCCATAAAATTTGCTCCATTCAGAGAAAATCAAGTCAAGTGTTCTTACAACTAATGCAAAGTGAATTTATGTCCCACACTTCTCTGTATTCTTTTGTACCATTTTAGACAGATTTCTTTCATGTAATGAAAAAGACATGTTTTGCACTTATATTTTCTTTAATATACATACTTGTTCTACAATACAAAAGAATCCAAAGTTATAAAATGCATTATTTTAATTATATAGTGTGGCACAGATGACAATTTCAGAACAGATTACAATTTTAAATCAGGGTTCCATAAAGGAGTCTAAAATTTTAGTCTTTTGACATCCCATGTTATTACTACACAACATCTTAGGCATGTTGCTGGGAAATACTGATTATAATATCTCTGTCTGGAACTTCTATACACTGGAGTTAGATAGCTTTCAATAGATTTCATTGGGATTTTTATCAGACACTATACACAATTTTTATTAAACAAAAAATTATCTGCAGTCACCCTAACATGCTCAAAACATTCACACTTCTGTTCACATTCAACTTTCACAAATTATTGTCTCAATTTTTTTAAAGAAAATTTGCAACAGATATTCCTCCGATGCTGCTCAGTTCATCTATAACACAAATATTCTTTATTTGTACCAAGTCAGACTGGTGCAGTTTGCCATGCAACTCAAGTAACCTAAACATGTCTAGTGATAAATTTTTATGTATATTAGCACTAGGAGGATAATTTTCCCTTCCTACTTGTGTTAAATCTAAGTTTTAATAAGGGCAGGTAATCTACTTCAACCTCACTAAAAAGGCTTGGAAGCTCTGGGGCTCCCACAAGGCCAACAGATGATTAGTTAATAATAGAAAACCACCAGTTACTGGGATGAGCAATAACCAGAATTACAGTGAGACACGATAATGGAATCCAAGTGAGTCGCTAATGTGATATTGAGACCCAATGAAGGAATGACCACAGATCACCTGGCAAGAATACAAAATATTCTCATGCTCTGAAGCCCATGCAGGAGCAGGCTCCTGGCAGGCTTCTGGCACAACTCCATTAGAGTTGTGAAAAAAAGGGGTTTTTTTGCAGGACTTGTGATCCCATGGGTGATCCACAACAGAGCAGCTGGTTCCCAAAGGATTGCACACAGTGGAGAGGGACACAAACTGATTAGTTTCTAAAGAAGTGTAGCCCAAGGGAAGGACTCACACTGGAGAAGTTTGTGGAGGACTGTCTCCCATTGGAGAGCAGGGGAGAGGTGTGAGGAGGAACGAGTGACAGAGATAACTTGTGATGCACATACCACAGCCCCCATTCCCCATCTGCCTGGGCCACTGGCAAAGGGGAGGTAAAGGAGCCAGGAGTAAAGTTGAGCCTGGAAAGAAGTGAGGGGTGGGCAAAAGTGTTTTAAAATTTTGCTTTATTTCTTATTTTTCTATTTTGATGTGATTATTAATAAATTTGTTTCTGAGCTGAGTCTGTTTTGATGCTAATGGGTGAGTCTCCCTGCCCTTATCACATCTGATGAGTTTTCCATGACAGTTTCTCTCCCTTCCCCAGCTGAAGTGTGGGAGTCATAGGGTGGCTTAATGGTCATCTGACATCCAGACAAATCCATCCATCAAACCAACTGAAAGTTAAATAGTACTTATTGATGGATTACAGCAGTCTAGCTCTTTTTTACCACATTAAAAAAAGAAAAAAAAGTTCAGACAAAAAAAATTATTCATACACATAGAGACCTCAAAGAATGTTTGTTTCCAAATTGTAGTGGTGTTTTCACATCCTAATACTGAGGTGTGTGAACATTTAATATTAGTTGCTGAGGTGGACTGAGCTCATCACATATATATGTATATATATTACTCTTTGACCACCCACATCCACCAACTCAGGTGGTACATTTGAGCAGGCAGTAACCTTCCTTTCCAGGTACCAGAAAATTAATATGGCTAAAGAACTACAAATGAGTCACTATCCCTTATGCTTTTATCACATCAAAATTCTGAAAAAGACAAACTGTAAAAGCAAATTGCAAAAAAATTTTAGGCCAACCCCATAAACGGTGTGTTCAGAGACAAGCAAAGTGCGATCCTGTAAGGACATAGTTGGTGTAAAAGTTCAGTGGGGTGGGTCTGAGATTTAACTGAGTCCCACCAGGGTTCTTCTGTCTGTGAACTGCCAGGCATGGGTTCTTGTTTAAGTGGCTCTATGGCTCCCACTTGGATTTTGAGAAAGGCCTGGATTGTGGTAGTGGGATTTTAAAGTTTATGTTTAAGATATTGTTTAAAATAATTGCAATGGTTTGTTCCTATTCACCCCTGTTCAGTTTTCCTAATAGTCTCTCTCCAATGTTTTCCTCCTGTTTTCCCGCCTTTCCCCATGTCAATCCTGGGATATACCTCCCTTATTTCCAGATCCTTCCCTGTCTATCTTCCAAATCCTGCCCCTGCAGCTTGTCTGTCATTATTTTCTACACCCATTTATCTAGAAACTTCCTTGTCTGTTATATTTTCATTCACTCATTGGCACATTATGTATGCATTCTCCCCTTCCCTATTGGTTTTATGTTTTCACATATCCACCCCATACTCCTCCTATCTAGCCCTTGATCCATTGTTAGGCTGCCCCCCCACCTTGGGGGCAGCCCCCGTTTAAAGCTGCCGTTTTCCCCTTCTTTGCACCCTTTTGCCTTGCCTTTATTTTGTGTCGTTACATTGTAACACCTGTGTTGCTGCCCCCTGCGCAGGGAAGAATAAAGATTGCTCAGAGATGCAAGCAAAGGGTCCTTCCCTCTTTCTTCATCTCAGTCCCTCAACGTGGGTCCACTATTTTTGGTCGTTGCTGTCGTTAAGGGACCACAACCAATGGCCGAACCACCACCCTCTGCCGGCCTGTGCCAGAGGCAGTGGGGTGGCCACTTGTGACAGTCGCTTCAGGGAAAGCAGGGGTGGGGCTCACCAGTAGCCTGCGCCACCCACTTGTCCTGCGACCGAGGTGCGGCGTCAGCTTGGTGCCCACCATGGGGCTCCATGAAGCAAGCCCCCACGGAAAGGACTGTCGCCAGAACATCTGGACATCACTGTGCAGTGAAGTCCATGGACTGTCGGGCACTGCCGGTGAGACTGCGTACTTTGTGGTTGCCGCAGCTCCCAGCAGACGGGAAGGAAAACCCCTTCCAGCGCCGCATGCTCTGGACGGGAGGGGAACTTTCTCCAGCATCGAGGACATTCTCTGAGGCTTTTAATTCCCAGGGATCTCCAGTTTTGTGAGTATCCCGGTGGATGGAACGGTCCTGGCTAGGGTACTCCAGGCTCTGGTGGGTGTGGCTCCCATGGATAAGGGGAGGCACAGGTGCAGCATTGACACCACCCCGCTGGCGATCCTGGGGTCCCTTTTTCTTTAGTTTTTAGTTTTACCTCTGAGAGTGGGTAGAAAAGAACCTAGCAGGCAGCCTCAGTCACAATGGGTGGGAGGTTGTCTACTAGGGAGAGGGAAGTTTATATCCAAGTTGGGGATTCCCTGGTTAGAGAGGGTTTTCATTTATCAAAGGGAAAAGTTAAGAGATTTGTTAGGTGGATTTTCTTTCATTTTCCAAATACTACCTCCAATGAGGTAAAAACACAAAAATTTTTGGACAAGATCAGAATTAAGCTTGGAGAAGATGCAATGATGGATTGTGGATCGGGAGGTGATTTTTATCCTCTTTTTATAAGATTGAAAACCATCACGTTAGAAGTGGAAAGGAAAGTGAGAGAAAATTCAAATAAATCTTCCCCAGTTCCTCTTGAAACCCCTGCTCTGGTCCCCCTTGTTCCTGACCCCCAGCTTTCCAAACTGGATGGGTTGAAGGGAGCAAACCACCCAAAGCAGGTGCAGGGCAGCCCCCACATTGTGGAATGTCTCAGTGGCTCCCCACATCTTCCCCGGTACCTCTCTGGCTCTGGCAGGACTGATCACCCTGTCAGAGCCTAATACCTCACCACCTTTGCCTGTAGAAAAGCCTGTAGGTCATCTCCCAGACAGTGTTTATTCTTCCCCTTGCCCAGAGTCACAAAATGGCAAACGCCATGTGGCATGGTCCCCATCTTGTGGTTCTTCTTCTTCCCATAATCCCTTTCTCCCTTGCCCTCTCCTCCTGTCCCAAGACCCTCCATGGTGTTCTGGCTCCTCCTCCTCCCATCCTCAATTTATCCTGGCTCTGCCCCCTATACCTCCCTCTGCTACGCCCCCTGGCCAAACCACTGCCCCTCTCATTGCTTCTGCTTCCTGCCTTGGTTCTGCCTCTCACCCTGTGGGACCATCCCTTCCACCTCTGGTTTCCCACACTCCTCCATTTGGTTCCCATGGTACCATGGGATAAAGAAGGGATGAGGTGGAGGAGTGGATGTTGGATGGTGGCAACCCAGTCATCTTCGCAGCACCTGTTTCTTACAGTGCTAGGGGAAGGAGGCCAAAATGGGCACCTTTTCCCTACAGCAACATCAAAGAGTTATTCAAAATCCAGAAGGAGGCTGGCCAGTCAAGTGAATATTTTAAAGGCTTTCTAAGGACCACCCTTCTGGTGAATGTCCCAGCTCCCAGGGATCTGAAGGAAATATTTTCCAGCCTATGGGGTCCATCAGAATATAGGCTGTGGATGAAAGCTTGTGAACTTCCTTCCAAATTTATGGGAAAATGAAACTGCAAATGACGAAGATGGCAAGCCCCTCAGTATAGGACATCTCGTGGGGGAGGGTGAGTGGAAGCAATCCACAACCCAGGCTGAGAAAATTCCTATGGCAGTCTTAGAGATAATTAGGTGGAAGCAGAAAAGGCCTTTAACCTCCTACCCACTAAAGATCCTTTGCCCGGCCTTGTCTTTTTAAAGCAGAGACCCAATGAAGCATCTCTAGATTTTGTAGACAGGGTCAGTGAAGTTGTGGGAAAGAGGATTCCTGAATCAGAGGCCCAAGATGACATCATCATAGACATCATTAACTGAAGGTGTGAATGAGGACTGCAAGAGGATCATCCTCAGCATCCCTTCATCACCACCACCGTCTCTGGACTTAATTATGGAAGAGAGGAAAGAGAGACTTCCTCAAACAGAAGCACTGAAGAGAGTTACCATGAGAGAGCAGGCAACAGCAATGGCAGACGCTCAGCCACCACCCATCTCACCGCGAGCGTTGAGACAATATACCTGCTTCCACTGCAAGCAGAAGGGACATTTTATAAGGGACTGCCCCTAGATGGGAAAGCCCCCCCAGTTCCACCAAAAAGGGGAGGGGGAAGGGAGCACGAGGGGAATGAACAGCAAAAAATATAGTGCGTGAGTGCGATGCTGCCCCGCACGAGGATATAAATGGGGCAGGGTGCGGGGAGGATGGTTGCCAACAACATCATGTTAATAGCCCCTTTGCTTTGTTCTCTACCCAGGACATGACCGATCCTTTCAGGCTACAACTTACCCAATCTGTAGCATTTACCAACTCACACTGGAAAGTGCTTTACATGGATCCAGAGCTGGACACCAAGCTCTGTGAACAAGTCCAGTCTCTCTACCAGAGGGGATGTGAGTACCTTGTTGTAGGGGACACAAAGTGTACACCCTGTGAGATCAAGATTGCGCTGGGAGTCCTACCACCCATCCCGGAGCATCACGTTCTCATCGCACTCTGTGTCCATCCTCCCCCTCTTCCTGCCAAAGGGTCAGGTCATCGCCCAGGCCATTCCATTGCCACGGCTTTTGTGGGACAACCTGGACCTTTCCGCTTACTACACTGAAGTGGTAGGAGAGGAGAAGCCTCTTATATGGTGCGGCCTTAAGAGTGCCATACTTCAAGGGATGATGGACACAGGGGCAGACATAACAGTTATTCCACCGCACAAATGGCTGTCACAATGGGAACTGCAGGACGTGGACTGCAAAGTCCTAGGTGTAGGGGGGCATGCAATTTGCAAAACAATCAAGGAGCATCGTGCAAATTACAGGGCCCGATGGGCAATTGGCAAATGTACGCCCATTCATATTAAACATCAGGTTTACCCTATAGGGGAGAGACTGCATGTCCCAATGGGGTTCCAAATTAGAGCTGCCGGCCCTTCAGGGTTTTTGGCAGCGGCCACTGAGAAAGAGCGCCCTACTCAGAAGTTAAATTGGCTAACTGAGACACCAGTCTGGGTAGATCAGTGGCCGCTCAGTAAACAGAAATTAAAAGCACTCAATCAACTTGTGGAGGAGCAGTTGGACAAAGGACACATCGTAGAGGTCAACAGCCCCTGGAACTCCCCGGTGTTCATTAGCAAAAAGCTGGGGAGGGACAAGTGGCGACTCCTTCATGACTTGAGGAAAATTAATAATGTAATCAAGGACATGGGGTCTCTCCAGCCTGGTATGCCATCCCCATCGATGCTCCCTCAAAATTGGCAATTGGCAGTCATTGACATCAAGGATTGCTTTTTCCAAATTCCCCTACACCCAGCCAATGCATCACATTTTGCCTTCTTAGTTCCTTCCATCAACCAAGAAGCCCCAGTGCAACTTTACCTTTGGTGTGTTCTTCCCCAAAGACTTAAGAACTCGCCAGCCATCTGCCAATGGTACGTTGCCAGAGTCTTGTCCCCAGTGTGAACCAAAGCAGGGGAGTGCATCATCTATCATTATATGGATGATGTACTCATATGTGCCCCCAATGACAGCACACTCACACAGGTCCTGGATGACACTATTATTGCTTTGTCGGCAACAGGATTTGAGTTAAATCATTAAAAAGTGCAGAGGCTGCCGCCCTGGAGATATTTAGGCCTCAAAATCACCAACTGCACGATAACACCACAGCGGTTGGTGATCAAAGATGAGCCCAGGACCCTGCAGGATCTCCAACAGCTGTGTGGAACCTTGAACTGGGTAGGCCTTGGTTGGGCCTGACCACAGGTGATCTATCTCCTCTTTTCAATTTGTTAAAGGTGGGGACGAGATGGATGCCCCGAGGACATTGACCCAGGAGGCACAGGCTGTGTTAGAAAAGATCCAATTAGCACTGGAAAGTCAGCAGGCCCACCGCTGTGCTGGCCCAAACTCCCCTTCAATTTCATCATTTTAGGGAAATTGCCACACTTGCATGAGTTGATTTTTCAGTGGGACAGAGGTCAGAGGGACCCCCTCTTGATAATAGAGTGGGTGTTCCTTGGCCACAGCCTGTCCAAAAGCATCATGTGGATGCAAGAACTGATGGCCTAGCTGATTTGTAAGCCTAGGGTACGCATGCAGTTGCTTGCATGGTGTGATTTTGCACACATTCACCTACTGATTTGGCTGTCCACCGCGAGATTAAATAATGAGACTTTAGAACATCTACTGAAAGAGAATGAGACCCTCCAGTTTGCCCTAGAGAGTTACCATGGGAAATTGACTGTTTACCAACCTGGTCATAAATTGTTTAACAGCAAATTCCATCTGGTGCCAAAAGAAATTCAAAGTCATAAGTCCCTTAAGGCCTTGACCATTTTCACCAACGTGTCCAGGAACTCCCACAAGTCTGTAATGACTTGGAAGGACCCCCAGACTCAGCAGTGGGAGGCCAATGTTAAGATCGTTGAGGGCTTCCCTCAAGTAGCTCAGTTGGACGCTGTCGTCAGGGTCTTTGAAAGGTTCCCTGAATCTATTAACATTGTGACCGATTCAGCTTACATGGCAGGGGTGGTGTCTAGGGCTGAGCACATGGTGGTCAAAGAAGTCTCGAACCTGGTGATTTATAAGTTACTCTCAGGATTAGTACAGCTGGTTTCCTACTCAGAGCAACTCTTTTATATCATGCTTGTGAGATCACACTCTCATCTCCTAGGTTTCATTGCAGAGGGCAACCGCAGAGCTGATGCCCTGGCTGCACCACTACAGCTGGCTGGCCAAGGCAACACCTTCCATCAAGCAAAACTCAGCCATCGGCAGTTCCATCAGAACATGCCTGGACTGGTCTGCCAATTCCATCTGCTGCATGACCAGACCAGAACAACTGTGGCCACATGCCCACAATGCCAGGGGTCCACAATTACCATCAATGGGGGCAGGGGTAAACCACAGAGGTCTCCAAAGTTGTGAAATCTGGCACACTGATGTAACCCATGTACCACAATTTGGCAAATTTAAATATGTTCATATCAGCATGGATACCTTTTCTGGTGCAATCTATGCCTCAGCCCGCACAGGGGAGAAGGCAATGGATGCACGGAAGCATCTAATACAGGCCTTCTCCATGCTGGGGATTCCAAAGGTCATAAAAACTGACAACAGGCCAGCCTATGTCTCCAGGGCCTTCAATAATTTCCTGCTGGAATAAGGAATTGAACATCAAAATGGAATTCCATACTCCCCCACCGGCCAAGCAATAATAGAGAGGACTCACCAGAACCTGAAACAAGCCCTAGAACATCAGAGGGCCTAGAACATGCTAAAGTGTTATCCCCCCAGCTTAGGCATTCAAAGGCACTGTTCACCCTCAACTTCTTGAACTGCTCTTTTGAAAGTCTAAACCCACCAGTGATGAGACATTTTAACCAAAACCACATGCTAAATTTTAAAGAGAAACCACCAGTGCTGATAAAACATCTCAAGTCAAGCAGCAAATCAAAGGGCCCTATGATTTAATTAATTAATAAATTAATTAATCCTTTGGGACTAATTTAAGCAAGGATATTCATGTTGTAGGATGGTTAAACTTAAAGATCATAGATTTAAAGGATAGTGCTCCTCTTTTTACAAACTTGAAATGTAATTCAGCTCAAATTTTTGCTTTTAAACCCAGATTGTACTGGACAATAGTAATATTTCATAAGCAAATACAAGGATATTGAAACTCCTTTGGGAGAAAAGACAAAAGTTACATCAAATCACAAAAACATTCCCTAACATTTGAGTCTGGATAACAGGCTCCAGCAAGTCCATAAATCCTATTTGCTTTCATTGACCTGATGGAGTTTCTTTGGCTCATCAACAAGGGATGTCTGTGCAGAAAGCATTTTGTTTCATTTGTTTCCAGAAGCATATATATATACAGAGTCCCTAATGGCCTAAAGCCTGAACTTAAACTCACTGCATGCCTGCAATGTGTCATATTCCATTAGGAGCCGATGTACAAATAACATATTTCCATTTTTAAAGTCTGAAAAATGTCACTAAAAGCTTTTGGCATTTACAAGACTCAGACAATCACACACCCTCTAATTCTTGCTGCAGATAATTTCTAATGTTCACTATATAACCACAGCATGAAATCAGTAAAAACTATTAAAGTAAAGAAGTTCTGCAGCATAGCCATTAAAGGATGCCAAACTAGAAAAAGAGAGAGCATTTAAAATTATGCTATTGAGAGTTACTCCTTATAAAGGGAAATCAAAATGTAATGCACTTTAAAAAGGGATCCTAAATACAAAAGGTTGATTTACCAAAATTCAGCTCTGCAACTTGATACAAACTAGTGAATTTGCATAAGCAAGATTTTTGCCTGCGTCATGATGAAAAAGAAATCCACACAAAGCAGTTTTTTGTTCTTTTTCCATGTTGCATTTCCTTAATAATTTTATTCAAAAAGATGTGATAGTCTGTGTTTTTAAAAGAAACAAATTAGCAATACACAGGTTTCATACCTGCATCTGGTATGAAGACAGCACAGTACCCATACCTGCTGCATAAGTCAGGTTTTGTAAGACATTTTTGTGGGAGCCACCTGTATGAACTCACAGTAACAAGGCAAAACAAGACCCTAAAAGTTTGAAATCTGTCCTGATGACAGAGAGGAAGCATTATGGAGATTTTTCACTAGCAAAAACAAGTATGAGGGAAAATGAACTGCAAGAAATATTCATTTTTTACAGGGCTGTGACAGGATGGGATGGGAAAATACCAAATGAAACCTGATCATTCAGTTTGTGAAGTAACATTTGTGAGTAACAATTTGTAGGTAACAGTGTTTTCACACTTCCTCTCCAAGAAAAGATGGAACTAGAAAACAAGGAAATTGTTGAAATGGGATTGCAAAATGAGTGATGGTGATATTCATGGCTTGATGTGTAGCTGTGTATGCACATATACAGAAAGGGGTCACATGACAGAAGGATGAGTAGAAAGTCACAGCTGCATTGCCATTACCACCAGTCATAAAGCAAAACACAACAGGCACACTTCAGAGAAAGCGAAACTTCAGTTTTCCATTCCTCAACCCACCTCCCAGATCCTCTCCAATTGCACAATATCTTTCTGCTGTCACTAAATTTTTTAACTAAAAATAGGATAAGGTCTACAAACTGCAAGTCTCACGCTGTTTTGGATTTTTATGTGATACATTAAAGGAGGGTGCTTTTACTTTGAGATAGAAAAGGACTTGAGGGAATTTTCGAAACCTAAAACTTGGTTTAGATGCCTGGCAAGCAGAAAATCTGTTTGTATCTGAAAAGGAACAGCTCAGACTTTCAGGTGATGTGTACTTTAGATATGTAAGAGGTACGAGGCATCAATTAACCTTTGAGTCTGAACAGCATGGAAGAAGCAATAGAAGCACCAGGAAAATTTAATTCCTTCAGTGCTTATTCAGGTAATTTACTTTTAAGATTATGAGTTGATTTGCAACATAACTGTTATCTACTGGCAACTGAATCTACATACAAAATAGAAAACTAACCTAGTTATTCAACTCCAGTGGGAATGATCCTCACCATCATCCTCAAAAATGAGGCATGAGAGAAAAGCTAGGATAAAGTTTTCAAATTTCAAAATAGTAAATGAACATCACTGAGTTATTTGTCAGCCATTCTTTAACATTCCCAGAGATACTGGATTTCTACTTTCCTTTGCACTTGGAGGACTCAAATGAAATTTTTTTAAATTCTTTTTTTTTTTTTTTTTTTTGCTGTTACACAGCAAATGCCATAAAATTTAATATTTCCGTAGTTTATGTTGTCTTTATGGTCGCTGAAAAGGCAGAAAAGCTGGCACACTTGTGACTAGGAGATATACCTCAAAAAATGGCACAGGGTAAGACAAAGATCTTTTTAGCTATATAAGGCTATAGCTATTTTATAGCAATCTCATGAAAACATTGATAATTCTGAAAGGAGCAAGAGACTTAAAAGGCTTTAGAAACTAGGTTAAAAAATACCAGGCTCCAGGGTCCCACCTTATTCTTGTAAAATGTACTATGTCGCCAGTCATAAAGACTTTCTAGTCTCCACATCTACCACCTAAAGCATACTTGTTTTTATTCTTAGGAGACAAAAAATGAAAAAGGAAAGAGGCATTTTGTAATACAGAATGAAAATAATGAATTTGGTATTAAGCCTGTAAGATAGCTAAATGTGTGTGACTTCTTAAGTATCAAAAAACTATGTATAAAAATAGGTCAATTTCCAAAACAGCATAAAATGACAAATTAATAAATGTCAAGATGGGAAAAAGATACAGAAATTGACACTATCCTGCAAACTATAGAAAATTTGCAGCTATGCATTATCAAGCATAAAGGTGTCAAAGGATGTGTGCTAAGATTACTTTAGAGAAGAAAAGAATGGTTTTGATGTAAACCTTAAATTACCTCACTGTGCTACACCTGTAACAGACTCTTTTCATAACATCTTTAATTTCTGAAATGTTACCAAACGCAAAATCAGAAACAATAGTAAAGTAAAAGGACCATATAAAGTTTATCATAATTGTGACAAGAATGGATTGAATTAATTTTTGCACATGAGCACACAAACACACTACTCATAACATAACCCCAAATACTTAGGAATGTTAGGCCAGAAACACAAGACTGTTTTGATTTGGGCTCTTTTCCCTTCACAGTGATAAGTTACAGAACTGTTCCCTCATATGGAATGATAGGAATAATTATTATAAACTTATACTGCTTCCAAGTAATACAAACCCCTGAAATAGCACAACTCAAAGACACAGAAGTCTAAACAAATCATTCATCCACAGTGATTTATAGCCAAGCAGGTAGATATTTAAATGGAGAAAAGCAAGTCAATTGGCCTACTATTATTTAAGGAAATAATAAAATGAAATTCAGAAAGTAGAACAAATTCAGTGGACTTAAGGGTTGCATGAATTATATGAAGTTTTGAAGCTTGATCCTATAAAAACAAAAATAACATCCAAATTTTACACAGGTGAATATTTCTAGCCAAAAGGTGTGCACATTTGTACTGGGGGGATGTAGTGTTCTAATCACAGCCATGAGCAGAGGCACCTGTGCTGAAATAAGCAGATGTTGCAGTAGCTGTGATCCAATGAGAAGCTTGAATAGAGAGAGATGAGAGAGATGAGAAACTTTGCCCTAGGGATAGAAAAAGAAAAGCTCTGTTCTCAGGGACAAAATAACTTGTATTTCCATACTAGAACAGCTCATTCTTAAAATTGCACCCCAGTAAGCTGAAATGACCCATGGTGGTAGTTATGGGAAGACCACCAAACCATGGGTGGGACTTCACAATTGCAGATTTCCAGGCAGCTGCTGATTCACTGTAACATTAAAGTCACAAGAGAACTGTTTCTTGTGAAGTCTCCATGGCATGGCAAGACAGATTCCTCTCCCTAAGAGAACTGAAGAAAGATTATTTTAGAAGTGGCAAACTGATGGAAAATAACAAATTTTGTCTCTTTATGTTGTCGGTGGGAGAAGAAAAAGGAGTTGGGGGGTGGAAAATTGCTCTGAAGGCTTATTCTGTTATTATTTTTCTTTTAGTTCTATTAATGAAGTTTTCTTTATACTCTTTAAAGTTTTGAGTCTGCTTTGCTCTCCTCCTAGTCCTTATCTCGCAGCAGGAAATGAGTAAATAATTCCAATGGGTGCACTGACATTTAGCCAGCATCTAGACCCACTGCGTTGATTGGTGTGTTGGCCAGGAAACTTGGATTGGTGAACCAAAACCATCACACTTAATTGATGTTTCTGCCCAGTTTCTGAAACTGCCACAACATTTAAGTCAGAAGAATTAAACAGATGATCCAGGTTGTTTGGAGCAGGTTTCTAAGGATTCTGTACATAATAGAGAAGAAAGAGACAAAGAAGTGTAGTTTTAATACTCAGTCATAAAGCTACTACTTTTTCAGCATTATTTCCTTAGGTGTTTGTAAGCATGATATCTGTCTGCCGCACACTAACTTTAGAGTGCAAACTCATCCAAACTCATCCAGTCAGTAAAAAATGGAAAGATAATGATGGGCCTAAATTCATATGGAACTGAGCACCCTGCTAAAGAAGAGTGAAGGGTTCATCCACAGTAATAGCATGGCAAGGACTGAGCCATTCTCTCACCCTGAAGCCTGGTTGTCCGAAAATATTTTTGCATGACACTAGATATCCTGAGGTTATGCAGGAGAGGGGTGATCAGCAACAACACACAGAAACAGATTAAATGCAAACCTGTATAAAATCAGATACCATTAGATCCAACATACATAGAAGAGCTGTCAAATAAAGTGTATATACCTACTCTTCCCTCCATATAGGAACAAGCAGTTAGAATTCGGACAGACAAGCAAACTCAGGTATTTACTATTAATACAAGACACTACTTCTAAATATTAGTGACAAGGTCAGGGCTAGGTCAAGAATGAATCATTACTAAGGAAATGCTCTGAGTCATTGTCTTCGGCATTTTTTGTTTGGTTCTTTTCTTTCTTTTAAACAAGCAACAGGTTTATATGACAAAGTCACCACTGACTGCAGGTTTTAAAATGTACCTTACCAAAGCAAAAACAATTTATTATGTGCCTGACATTATTTCATATGGGAAAAATGATAATTAGCTGTACCAAATTATCACCTGTCTCAGGATACCAATTTCAGCTGTTGTTGAGTGCTTGTCTCAGTTGGCCTTCCTTTCCCACATTCTGTGAGTGACAGTTTTTAAATTAATAGCAACTTTATATCATACATAAAAGACAACTGAAAAAATAAAAATTACACAAACATGTTTCTGGCTAAAGAGTTTGGCCATACTGTCATTCAAAATAAGAGCAGTGCACAGCTTCCACATCCTATGGGTCCCAAGAAATTCACTATTTCTCGCTCCTCAAAATCAAGCAACAATAATTCACAGCTTAAAGCAAGACACTTGGAGACTTTCTCACACAGTCTTTGGCACAATGTCCTAAAATACTTGGTTTGTCTATTTTTACTGTAAACTTGCTGAAGGATGAAATTCTTTTTACAATACACAATTTAAGAGCTGGCAATATTTTTTTGCTCTACTTTGATGTCTTCAGCCTCTACTACAGTTTTAATTTATTATAGGTTCCAAGGCACTGCATTTTAGCACTGAGTACCGTAAGTTACCACAATACATAGAAGCCTGCCAACTGTAATTCATTTCAAATTAGGTGAGGAATTTTTTTATATTTTTTTTATATTTTTTATATTTTTCTGGTGTAAAGATGCATGTATCTTTCAAAACACGATATCTCAAGATTTTGTGATTTGTAAACAAGATTTTAATGAACAGA
The DNA here is from genome assembly GCF_031753505.1 of Anomalospiza imberbis. Classification (NCBI taxonomy): domain Eukaryota; kingdom Metazoa; phylum Chordata; class Aves; order Passeriformes; family Viduidae; genus Anomalospiza; species Anomalospiza imberbis. Next base: position 41,089,038 of record NC_089721.1, on the reverse strand, counting down.
TGTTTTTTGTCCAATGTTGGACTGAAATGGGACAATATCATGTTTAGTACCTGAAAGTGTGAAGGAATTTGCAAAAAGCTTGCAATCACGATGATGGAAAAAAAAGCAGTAAGCTAAGAAAAGAAAATAAAAAGCAGTAAGCTAAGGAAAGAAAAGAAAAAAAAAAGACAAGTTAAATCAAACAAACTGAAAGCAAACTGGAAACTTCCTAAGATAATCTGAATCTCTGCAAAAACAGCATATGGAATGCTCTACTTGCAACTAGTTCTTCATAGAGTTGGTTTTTTGGGGGATTTTTTGCTCTTTAGGAGAGGAATGTGGGCTGCAGATGTACTGAAGCAAAAGCCCTGATACAACAGAGCTGCCTTCTTCAGCCACTAAAGCATTAAGCATTTTATTCCCCTTTCCTTTCATTTTCCTTAAGGTGGACAGCCACATTCTACACAAAACATTGCAATTGTACATTGACCAGCAGTGATTACAAAAAGGTGTTGAGAAGAGAAATATAATTTATTCTGCTGTGACAATGAAAGGAAGTTTGATTACCTAGCCAGAAAGACGCTTAGAATAATGGCAGCAGTCTTTCCAGTATAAAGAAGGTGGATGACAAAATACTTTTAATGGATGTACTTTGACTCCACCCCCTGTGCCTAATGAGTGATGGCCAAAGTGGGAGCCACTTCAGCCACTTTCTCCACTACACAATAGAAGATTATATACAAACATCAATCTGCATTTTTATCTCCTTTGTGACACAAAGGGGACATATGTGACACATATTTGTTGTGCAAATTATTCTGCAGACAATACCAGTATCGGTCATGAAATGTTGCTTTAGCAAAACTGTAACCAGGTTGTCCCTCTGTTTGCATGGATGAAACCATATCTGGAGTGCTCTGCAGAGTTCTGCAGAAGTTAATTTACTTACTGGAGCAAGGTTAAGCAAACACCATGAAGCTGTTTAAGGAGCAGGACTTCCTGCTGTAGGAAGAAGAGCTGAAAGAAGTAGGGTTTCCAGCTTGGTGAGGAAAAGTCTAAAGGGCAACTTGAACTACCCAATGGGAAGATACAGAGAGAAAAAGAGTGAGGCACCTCTTGGAGATGCACATTGAAAAGATGGGAAGCACAGTCACAGCTGCAAAAAATTAAATTCTGATTAGATATTAGAAGTTAGGCTAATTAACAGTAATAACAATGAGGCTGATCAAACACTGAAGCAGAGGCTAAAAGAAGCTGTGAAATTTTAGTCCTAGGAGACACTAAATTTGACTCAGCCCTGACTTGAGCAAGAGGTTGAACTAGGTGATTTTTGGGTATACCTTCCAACAAAATATAATCTGCATATATAAACTCAGCAATCAGCAAACAAAAGAGAATTTGTCAATAAATTTAATCATATATAAATATTTGCCCATGTGTGACAACCTCCCAGTCTAATCTCACCCTAAATGAGTTTCAAGTTGTGAATTCTAAATCAAATCAAGACTTAAAATCTTGTCCCACATTAAGTATAGTGCCATGTTATTCATCAGACTGTCAAAGCTTGTAAATCCCATCAAGTCCACAATGATTTAAACATGCAGGGAGTTATGATCTCATCAAACACCATACATTGGACCTGTTGCATCCCGGATTTTGGGTTCAGATTAGGAGTTTTGATATGTATTACTCTGCCAGTTTTGTGTATCCCTTTGTACACCCCTGTTCCCCCTGCAGTGTCCAGCTCCAGATCAATTCCAGCAACTACCCCCTCCCCCTTCCTGAGGTTTTCCTGTTGGTTACCTCGCCCCCCGCAACCCCATTCGCCCCAGAGCCCGTGTCCGCCCCTGTCGTGTCCCCGTTGGCCATCCCAGTCCATGTCACACCCTCATAGCCTGCCCCCATTGGGCGAGGGGGCTTGTGCCTCCCTCGGCCCGCCCCCTATAAAACCCCACTCCGTTCTATGCCCACCGCTATTTTGTCCACGCAGCACTGGAGAGCAGCAGCGCTTCTCCATTGCAGCTCCACGTGCCAATAAAAACCCTCTAGCCAACGACATGGACAGAGTGGACAATTCCTTCCTTCTTCGCCTCGTTCCTCGCGCCTGGCAGCAGAACGCAGCCAGCCCATCCCCGGTGCGCAAACGCAAAAGTGCCTGGAACCAAGCGGTGTCCCCAAGTCCTGCTGAGAAGCAGCGCCATTCCAAGCTCTCAGGACTGGGGAAAAGAACGCAACATTGCGGGACATAATAATTAAGATATATTAATCAATTTGGAAATGAAGATCTGGTTCACTTGTCTTATGTTTTCTAGACAACATGAGTTCCCATTGTGAATTGTGTGATTTTAAACTTAACAAAGCCATCTTCTTAATAGGCAGAAATAATGACATGTGTCTGTTCCAGTCCCATGAATGCAGATCCTTTGGCATTGAGGCTGAAATATTTAATCAACAATAAATGTGCTACCACCATAGGCCTTTGAAAGAAAATATTTTTTCTTGTTTCATTTCCCAGTTAGATGGGCAATGTTCTTTTTGTTTTAGTTTGCCTGGCAGTTCAGCAAACTGTCTTCATCCCAAACTTGTTCTTCACATTTTATGTCTACCACTATCCATTCACTGCTATTATAATTATTGCCTAGACCTTTATGGATGACTCATACAGAAGTAACATCAAGCATATGCATTCATTTGTGCTGGTTTATGAAGAACCACTTTGTTGGATGTTGACATAAAGCATTTGTGACACCCTGTTAGGAAATGAAATTTGCCCAACAAAGTTCACAGAGAAAAGTCTATCAAAATACCCATCAACATGGATGAAAAAACAAAACAAAACCCTTCTGGAATTCTTTCATATATTTCAAGGGATAGAAAACTCTTTCAAGTTTGTTGGTCAAAGGCTACATATAGGGAGCAGTATGTCAGTCAGGCAGAAGAAATGCTGCAAAGATTCAGAGAAAGCTTCATATTTCCCCTTTCCTCACGGCTGATCCTTGGTTGCCTTTTTTTGACAAAGGAACGTAATGGGACACAGCTTTAACTGATGTGTAGGGGGAAGGCACAGCAACAAAGGAAGGATGTGAAATGGGATCCTGCAGAATAGAAGGAAACAAAGGAAATGTTTCCCACCGCCTCAGTAACCCAGCTGGGACCATATTGCAACAGCACTTCAGATACAACAAGTGGTTTTGTGGTTTCACACAACTTTTTGTTCTTCCTCATAAAATCACAGATTTTAGCCAGTCCTCAGCCTAAATTATAGATGTGTACAATTGCTGAACAAGCCTGAGGATTCTTTGACTAATGTAAGCACAGAACACCTTTCGCTTCATTGTTCTACCTAAGATACATGAGAAAGGCAAAGATGTAGGTTCCTCAAATCACATTAATTCTTGGTAAAAAATGGAGATTTAAATATTGATTATGTACAATGCTGTCTTTTTTACAACTTTCCTCTTCTTCAGTACTTTATGCCTTCTTTCAATTTTTGTCTTGCTTCTTCCCTATATTATTCAGAGTAAGGTACATACTTAACACTCAGACAGTAGAAACTAAATGTACATGTTGTCAACTGCAAAAATGTTTCTTTATCTTTCCTCTCATTTATTCGTCCTAAAGATGAGTTTTTATGGTCACTTAGATTCACTTTCATGTCTGATAAAGGCAAAGCTTTAAAAAGTCATTATACTCCAAAGTTTTCTAACAGATCCCCACTAAAGTCAACGAATATTAGACATAGGAAGTCCTTTCTGTATCAGTCCAGAAAAAAGCTGCATGCCATTTTAAGGATATTTTACCATATCTTGCTAGCAGATTTAATCAAACTTAACATCCATTAGGAGGGGCAAAATAAGAGATTTTTCCTTTACATAGCAACATGGAACATGCAAGTGTATAACAACTTGGTAAACCACACTACTTTTGTTCTGATATTTACTTTGACAGCTGATAAAAAGCACAGAATGTATTTATTTGCTTTCACACATTATTTCAGACAAACATATAATTGCCTTTCTGATATAGTCCTGATCTGTATCTACCAAGCTTCAGACAATCCACAAATCTAATCAGGCTGCATGTCAGTAGTTAGAAAATGGTACAGACCACTGCTGTAGTTGTTGTATCAATACCAATATAATAAAGCTATGAAGTCATATCAATACAAATATAGATTTTTGGTCTGAAACCACACAGATTACACTATACTAAGTCAAATAAATTGTATTTCATATTGTCTGAATTAACTCCAATGTCACAATCCTACCAGTCATGTAGGCTGTTCTACAAATTTATTGAAATCAAAGTGGAAAAGCTGGTTTTAACACATCATAAAACTGTCACTCATTTTTGTCTATTTACTAATAATTTTTTCAAGAGAATATCACGTATCAAATATGCAAAAAATTTGAAAGTTCTCAGGGTGTCTGACAGTGGACTGCATAACGTAGCCTTGTAACAATCATAGGGCATACCTAAGGTGAAAGAATTTTATTAATTTCCTTACTTAATTGCATGAGCAAATAACTCATAAAGTGAAAGGAGAGTGGAACCTAAAATGTGAGATTTAGGTCACCACTTCTGAAATGGCAACAATACACACAGTCTCACTTTCAAATCTACGCAAATGTATGTTCATCAAACAACAGAACAGTATCAAGTAACAGGACATAAAAGGAAAGAACAGGTTAGCTTTTCCTCTGATTTTTGACATTCATAAAACTTCAGCAAAAAACCCAAGGAAACAATGTAAAATTGTTATGAAGCAGTGAATGTCCTTTCTCTTCACAGACTCGCGAATGAATTTGAATGTCTACATCATAGTAAGTAAACTCTTCATGACTGGTTTTCATTTTTTCTATTTCATGAACCAAAATTTACATTGGATTATATGGTGGTTTAATTGGTATCCACAAGTCCCCTACATTCTTGCATTACCACTGTGTTTTCCCAATGCATTCACTAACTTCTGAAATCTACTACTAGGAAAGGAATGCTGCTGGCAGAAGGCAGATCGTTTTTAAAATTTCTAAGGAAGAACCACAAAAAGCCCCTAAAGTAAATTGAAGAGGCCAGTATCACATGAAAATTATGGTACATGCTGAATCTCTGAGGGAGAATTTTTAATGTCTCATTTTAGGCCAAGAAATCTCTATCTTGTATGTATTTTAGGACATACGGGTGAGTACAGAAACATGCATCTACATATAAAATATATTCATTCCAAGGATACACATGGCTCCTTGAGCTTTGGCAGAAGTGAACTGAATAGCTTTAGACTGGGTTACTAAATTAAAAACACCCAAAATGCAATAATTTCCATATACTTTTAGAAAGAAATTAAGTCAATATAAATTATGCAGCTCTGTGATTCATACAGCTTGAGTTTATGCTAACCAAATCAAATACTAGAACTTCCAAAACTCACAGAGTGAACCTGCAAATTAATGAGCAGTACACTGCCATTTAGTAGAATTAAATCTCTTGTGAGGAAAAAAAAAGAAAAAGAAAAAGAAAAAAGTGAAAGTAAAGTTGCCATAAATATTTTAATGGGCTTGGTATAAATTCCTTTGCAAGCCACTAAGGCTAAAATAAAATTTGTAAGAAAGAAAATGGTAGTGTATTTCTCCACCTTTTCCAATAATCAGCATGTAAGCAACCAAAATAAATTGTTGCTGCTACAAGAATAGAGGGGACTGGTTATCATACAGTTTATTTCTTTTTTGATCTTAAGAAGTAAAATAAAACATTACATGCCTGTTGATAGGGTGCCAGGCATTTGCAGATAAATGATAAGAGAGATTTAGGAAACCAAATGATTAAAAAAAGATAACTAAATGATTACCCATCCCCAAGTACTGAAGTGAGGAAGACCAGAAAAGTCTTGCTGTCAGTGCTTTGCCAGCTAAATATTCCAAGGTGTTGAGGCTTCTTCTGATCCACATATAAGGACTGTGGAGATTCAAATTAAGTATGACATAGCTATTCCTCAGAACAGAGATGGTCTCACTACACTAATGAAAAGCAAAGGTTATGGTTAAGAGATAATGTAAAATATTTATATGGAACAATAATTTCAAGAAAAAAGACTGTATTGAGAAATTCCCTTATAAATAAAGGTTAGCACACTTCAAAAGTTTTGCAGTTCCCATATTTGTTTGAGATATCCCCAAATTTCAAATTTGTGATACAGCAAAAAAATATATCCCGTTTATGCTGTTTTGTTACATACTATGTGAGCAAGGATGCATGCACAATCTCAGTGCATCAGTTTTGCTGTACAGCTGGGAGTCACAGTCTAGTCTTCTGGCATGCTCTGGTCATCCATCTATTGCTTAATCATGCAGACACTGCCCTTCTTTCTCAAGAGACATGATATTCACTCTTAGGGCTGCATAAAATGCATGGATTAAGACATTAGGACAGAGTGATCTTGGGTATAGCCTCATTTGCATCACACTTAGTGAAACTCAAGGAAATCATCATCACCATCACAATGACAATGTAGTACAAGAGACCCAGGAGGAGGTACTGCTTCTGGTTTTGGTTTCAGACAAGGGATTTCACACAAAAAGCAGAGGACTGGGCCGAAATATATTTAATAGCTGTTAGCCCATTTTAAGAGCAAGGGAATGAATTAAAATGCTTTGTTCATCAAATCCTTAAGGGCCTACTAATAAAATACAGCTGGGAACATTACAAAGGTAATTTTGTGCAGTTTTAATTATATATTCACTGCTATGAATGAAATAATAACATTTTTCTCTTCTTAAAGATATACCTGGGCCCTATTACATTAGAGGAGAAGGTGTAGCATCTCTCTTATTTGTTCTGAGGAATGTTAATGTGTAAATTTTAAAGTACTCTTGAGAGACCTTTTGGGAAGAAAAACTGATGGAAAAGGAATGAGTCTGGCAAGATGTCTCACTGAAACATCGACAGAGATCAAATTCAGGCTGATGAATAGTACAGCAAAACTCCTGTTCTTTTACCTATAAAGCAACAGGTTTGCTAAGCAGCAAAAACTATTCATACCTTTCCAGCTTTTAAAAACCCATGCTTTCAGACACCATGAACTCCCGCAGTTCTTAATTCATTAGTTTCATCACTAAGAAAATCCTTCTTAATTTGTGAAAATGGTCCCACTGTTGGAACCCACCAGGTCTGATTTTTACAATACACGTGTGAGAGAAAACTAAAAAATTGTTTCTGTTTTCCTACTGTAGTGTTTGTGGCTAAATTACTTCCTTTATCAAAGTGAGTGGGAATCTCTAGGTAATGCAGGGACATGGTTTGTGTCATAATTTTACAGTTCAATAGCTCGTTTTTTCAGAAACTCCTACCAGGAATTTCTCTCCATTCTCCAGGGTGTGAATATGTATTCAGCTGTCCTAAGAAACTACAACAAATGTCAAGGGATTAAAAAAATTAAATTGATTTTAAGTATATAGATATTCAAGTATCAGTACTAGAAGGATACAAGGAATTACGATCTCTGTTTTGCCCCATGTGGATAGAGAGGAACAGTTATGTTTGGTCTCCAGGTCATGTGCACTTGGGGAAATGATGGAGCAGTGATTGTAGTTCTCACATTCACATATCCCAAGTACAGATTCCCCAGCTGTGACAATTTCTCTGCAACAATTTTTTAAAATATTTCTTCTGTTTTTTTTTTTCATACAGTAGAACTAAACAAATGAGATCTATACCATCCTGTACCTGACGTGCAGGATTTGTACAGCAAAATAATATAAACTATAAAAAATAATATGAAGAATTATATAGGCTATTTTGCTGGAGTAGATAGGGATCCTGACAGTGAATGTGAATTTTATTGTTCTATTCTCTGGATAAACACAGAGGAAAAAAGACTTTACTCCAAACAACTCACAGAAAAGAGCAAGTAGATAACATCAAGCAGACTCAGCAGAGTACAGATAATACAGATAATAGAAACCTTCTTCAAAACATATTTTGAATGTTTTAAGAAGAGATGTGAGAATTCAGTGACCTTACTGGTTGCAATCACACAAAAGAGTGTCTAAAGATAAAACTAACAGAATCTTTGACTTTTTATTAAAGACATATTGAATTTCTCCTTCACTACTGATATCGTTTCCCTGTCAGACTGGCCTTATGCTTCTGATAAAGTGGCTATTTCCATCATCATTCTCCTGACGGCACTTCATTTTTTATTGGAAAATGGCTAATTATCTCAGTAAGTAATAGACAAGTCTTGATTTATGTTACATGTTTGCACTTATAAGGGTACACAAACCATGTGTGCCTTTAGTGTAGACTGTGGCACATGCTGAAAGCCCAACTACTTCACCTGAAACAGTGAAAGGAGCTCTATAAAGATGTCTTCACAGTTCCACAGGGACTGAATGGAGTGCATTGGAAGAGAGAGTCCCAATTGCTGTCCCTTGTGCTTTCAAGTTTGCCAGGAGTTGTCTTTTTGTCTGCTACCTCGGCCTTAGAGGAGGGACTTTGCAAAAGCTCTGCTTTGGCTTAATCAGAAGGATCTGCCATTATGGGCTTAATATTAGATGACAGGAACCTCCATACTGCAAAATATCTTTTGTGAATGTCACTGTCCAGTTTTCCGATAGGCATGTCTTAAGGCACAGATCTTTCTATTTGCATTCTTTTTTTCTGTGAGTCTTCTGTTTTTCTTCCTTTGCCAAACAAATGGAACTTAATTCTTCATATTTAAATATAGCTTGAAAAGGTTAGACTGAAGGTCAGGTAGCCTGCCCTCAGCAGAAATTTCTATTTATCTCACAGTGATGTATACTAGGTCTGACACCTTAGTCTATCATGTCACTGACTCCCATCAGTACAACGTCATCAGAAAGAATGGATGATTATTGATAATTCTTATGTTTCTGCTTATTATAAATACACAGTTGAAACCTTTCAGCATCTTGTTTCTTCCACAAGACTATACAGTATTTTTTCCAAGAACTTTGTTGTGTAGTCTTTTTCATGATACTGCACCTTCCCAGTGAATCTAACCTAATGAGCAATAGTTTAAAGATTATACACTGTGGAAGAGTATTTTTTTTTTTTTTTGCTTTGCATCATTGTAACTATCAGGCTGCTTTTGTCTTATTATGTTTCCCCCGTCTTTATTTCTTAGCTTCCCTTCTTTCTTTTCAAACACAATGTAAAATGTTCTAAATAAATTTTACAGCTATATCACTGAAACAGTGGGATTTTTTGAGAACAAGGAGTATATTTAGAAAATTTAATACTTTGCCCTTCATGTTGCAAGTCTGCTAAGTTGGAATATCAGTGTCATTAATGTTTAATCTAGAAATTTCTCTAAAACATAAAACTAGAACTGAGCTGAGATGGGGGAGACACACAAGATTCAGATATGCAGGCAACTGAATCTGTTCAATATCATTATCTATGACCTGAATGTGGGGATTGAGTGCCCCTCAGTCACTTGATGACACTAAGTTCGGTGGGAGTGTTGATCTCCCATAGGGCAGGAAGGCTCTGCAGAGGGACCTGGACAGGCTGGATTGATGGGCTGAACGTAACTGTGAGGTTATGTAAGGTGAAGTGCTGGGTCCTGCCCTTGGGTCACAGCCCTCTGCAGTGCTGCAGGCTGGAGCAGAGGGGCTTCGTGGTAGAAAAGGACCTGGGAGTGCCAGTCAACAGCTGCTGAACATGAGCCAGCTGTGCCCAAGTGGCAAAAAGGCCAAGGGAACCTAGCCTGTGTCAACAATAGTGTGGCAGCAGGACCAGGGCAGTGACTGTCCCCTTATACTCAGCACTGGTGAGGCCACACCTCAAATCCTGTGTCCAATTTCAAGCCCCTCACTGCAAGGAAGATATTGAGATCCTGGAAGGGTGTCCAGAGAAAGGCAGCAGGGCTGGGGAAGGGGCTGGTGCACTGGTCTGATGAGGAAAAGCTGAACGAGCTGGAATTGTTCAGCCTGAAGAAAAGCAAGCTCAAGGGAGACCTTGCTGCTCTCTACAACTACCTGAGAGGAGGTTGGAATGAAGTGAGGATTGACCTCTTTTTTCATGGTAACAAGTGACAGGACAAGAGGAAAAAGCCCCAGACTGTCCCAGGGATGGTTGAGGTTGGACATCAGAAAGAATTTTCCCCCTAAAAGGGTTGTCAAGCATTGGAATGTCATGCTCAGAGAGGTGGTAGAGTCACACTCCTTGGAGGTGTTCAAGAGACTGGAGGTGGTTGACAAAGATAGTTTAAAAAGTTAGTTAGGTGGTTGGTTGTTACTCAAAGTTTGGAGTCAATCATCCTGGGGGCCTTGTCCAGCCTAAACCACTCTATAGTTCTTTGGTTCCATGCTCTCTGCTGCTGCCTCTTCTATGGCAGCTAGTGACAGACAGAACACCATCCTCCAGACATCCCTGCTCCTGCCTTAAGTTAGTTCACCATGCTTGTGACAGAGGAATTGCCTGGCTGTCCATCAACAGAGGGGATCCTATACAGCATGTTTCAGCCAGGGGTTGATTTCTCTCACAGGAAGAAAGGAGAGTCTTAACCCTTGCTTGTAGTGCATTATAACTCATAATAAGTAGGAATATATTTTCATTTCTCCAAATCACCCAAGAAACTGTAAAGATGACAACCTAACACAGAGCACTCTTCATTTCCTTCCATCTAGCCTTTGTGTTGCTGTCTGAATATAGTCTTTGGGATGTCCAGGACCAAAAAGCATACTTATAAATGTTTCTAAAATCACAAAACACAGACACATCACTCATACTAAAAGCAGTAGCAGGTATGATATGTTAGACAAGTTGATTTGATCTTTTGGAAATGGTTTAGTATCTAAAATTCTGTATGCCGTAGATGAAGAAATAGTGCCAGCAGGATACTGAAAACCACAGAGAGCGCTGTAGGAAACATTAGGAAAGAATAGGGCAACTAAATGAATACCCTGGAAAATGGATACTATAAAATTGGATCCCTGCTGCATCTACCTTTGTGGATGATATTGCTAATTTGGAGAACAGTGGATTTCAGGGGGTTTGGTAACCAGGAGTTATATGGAGTATTGCTTAGGTCTCTATTTTTCATTGGAAACTACAACACTTTCAAGTATAATAGAAATAACTCTATCTTCCTAGTATCCAACAAAATTGTTGCCTCAAACTACATTATCTATTTGGATTCACAGTAAAATTGTTGAAAGATGAAACAGTGCAGAAACCATCTGTCAGGTGAGATTGAGGATTAATTGACACAATTTTCTTAATGTATTTTACACTAACACCTCATGTGATAAAATGGCACATCTGTTGCACTTATTTCCTGACAGAATAAATAAAAGGCAATAAACACCACATAAATATAAATTAGGAGTGAGTTGTATGGGCAAATATAACTACTTAGGTTTAATTCTTCAGTTCCTTTATGTCAATTCAAGGTACTAAATAAAATTCCATGATTGTTGAAAACTTAACTTTGACAAGCTTTTCTGAACCCTTAAACCAAAACTGTAAAATTTAAAATGCTAAAATCACGAGCAATTCTTCCAGAGTTTATCTTGTTAATCTTCCTGGTGAAAGTCTCTTTGCTAAGGAATTTTTGAAAATGGTAACTGGCAAACACTTGAAGTTAGAAAAGGTACTTTCTACCTGTTAGTTTCAAGTTCAAAGAAAGCAATAATTATCTAGAAGGAATTTTCCCCCCCTACCTTTTATTTAGTAAGCTGATTATGTAAATAATGTCATATCAGACCCCTCTGATATAATGTCATATCAGGCCCCTCATAATGTCAGACCCCTCTGTCTCCTAGAGACCTGTAATTCTAGGATAAGCAGCCGCTTCATTTCACAGGTTTGTTTTTGATTTCAGAAATCTGTTGTCTCATTGATTGATTTGCACTGAAATGTAATTGTTCTGAAAAGCAATTAAATGTTGACTCTTAGAAAACACAGAAAAAGCAGTTTCCAAAACATACGTACTTGACATAAGACAGCCTTGAAATTCAACCTGAATATAGTAAAAGTATCATTTGCACAAATGTAAACAGCAAGGATACATTTACCAGGGTCAGAAAACTTGGGAGCTATTCAGTCTGGATTAATGATGTACAAAAAATGAGTTGCACTTAAAGCAGCTGTGTTGTCAAAACATTGCTCTTTTAATCCCTGAAAAATTATGGAGTTTATGAAAGTAGATTTTTGCAGAAAATTGAAGATTTTTTTAAACATATGTGAAAAGCAGACTAAATGCAGATCCAGTACTGCTAAACTATATGTCTGTCGTGAGTCTTTGTACTTTACTATTTCATAAATCCACAGCTGGTTGAATATATATTTTTACTATAATACAATTTTATATCTATTGACTTTTCACATAAAAATATTACATATATCAACTCAACTTTTAGGTCCTTTCAGTGCATCAGATCAGAATGTATTATGTTTTAAAACAAAATAAATAACTTCCAGATTGGATGAACTGTTTTCAGCCCTCTCCACCTGCTGTAAGTGGGAAGTACAGGAAGAGCTTTCTTTAAGGATGTTTATATAGGTCCTTTGTTAGCACAGTTGTGTCTTATTTAAAACTGAGTGATATTTCTTCTTGAATTACTGAAAAAATCTTACCAACAACACACTTCTTCTCTGCAATCCATCTCCAAGTTACAAGAAGACACAAATTTTTGATGATTTATTTTAAGAATCCAGGTATTATTTCAATCTTCTTTTTCTATGATGGGTGAATGTCTTTTTCTAGTTTGATTGATAGTTTCATGACATGAGGTCAACAGCAATGAGCTTAATCTTCAGGCATTTTTAAAAAAGATTTCTGAATGTTTGTGATGTCAAATAAAAAGCTATATTAATAATTAAAACTGTTATTTAATAGTTACTGTGTTCTTTGTCTAGCTTTCCTACTACTACCTTCCCTTCCACCAGCATATGTAGTCTATTTTCTCAGAAAGAACACCACAGAACTTGTGATCCTGTATCTTTTACTTGGAGTAACAGCAGCTGCCAGGCAGGTGCTTACAAGCTTGAAAAGTTGTCCACTGAGCACATCCAGCAGAGTGGCTCCATCCCTATTTAACCTATGGCAGCCGTAGTCACGAGTAGGAGTAAATCAAAAGAGGCAAATGTGGAGTCTGCAATTAGCAACACCCAAGGAAACCATCAGCAGTAATCCAACCCATCAAAAGCAACAAAAGGCTGAAAATGAAAGGATTATATACAGGGCCAGCTACAAAATGACATGCAATGGCCATTTTAAACTCAAGTATAGTAATTTCTTACAACATTTGAGATTTTTGCAAACCAACATACAAAGGGCAAGCCCTGCTTCTTGTGTTTCCATACCATTTCCCTGCCAAAAGTGGTATTAATGATTCTTTACTCTTTGCTGCCAGTAGTTTTCTGATAATGTGAACAAAACAGACAAATCAACTTCCTAAATCTAATAAGATAAAAGAAAATACTACAAACATTATTTTTTCAGGAGCTCTGAAATGGAGAGGTTGATCTTAAGGAGTAAAATATTCTCTTCTTGGCATCTCTCCGTGTCAACTTTGTGGACTTTCCCAGCTGCAGTGCCCAGTTTGTTGCCTTCATTGCCAGATAAAAATCGTATGAATTTACTATATGCCAAGGAGTGAAAACAGCATTGATGTGAAGATAAATAGCCATGTGTCCACACCTAATCAGTAATGATAAAATTGTGGGCAATATGAACGGGATAACTGGCAGATCCAATCCCCTTGTAAACCAGAACACATGATAAAGGAGATGTGTTTTTACTGCTATATCTTTGAAAGTAGAAAATGCAGGTACTGTTTAATGACCTGGCTGAAAGATCTCATGGTGAATTGCAAACCAGACAAATAATACATAGGTAAGGAAGCCAAAACAGTCCATCTCTTTCCTGCTGGGTGTTGTTTTCATTTTCAAGGTAGTTTTAGGCAGTGAGACATATTTTTGCCTTCAGAAATTCAAAGTTGGTTGTGCATTGAATATACTCTTTTTTCTCTTTACAAGATTTCATTTGGAATCCCTAGGGAGGAAGAAAAATCTAGATCTGGGTAATAACCACTCTTATTTCAGACAACAGCTGGTGTAATATTTTCTGAGAATAAAAGGTGGATTGATTCACTGATTGGTAAAACTGCAGTTTCAATCCTTACATTTCCATCATTTTACTGCATTTTGCATTTGCAGCTCTCACCTTTGGGATACTTAGTAAAAGAAAGACCACAGTTGTGATCCATGTTCTCTGTAGAGTAGTCTAAAAAATTTATCATTATGTGATGATGGAGGTACACCCCATAAACTCTTCAGACCTACAGAAGTCTGTACATACTTTATGGTAGCCTTACCCTTGCATTTACATTCATAAATCCAGTCCACTCTTACCATAACTGGGGAAACACTTAAAAAATACAGAAATACTCACATAAGGGAAAGTCAAGCATCTTTCCTTGTGTTTATACTGCATGTTGATGCTCACTTCCTACAAATATTTAAACTGTCTGACAAAGTGTTGCAAATTTTGAACACTTTTAAATAGGCTTCACATGCTACCTCATATGCAAACCATTGCTTCTACATTTTACCAATTTTCCAAAACCTGAGCAGTACCTAGTTTGATTGTCCGTTAGTGCCTCCTAGCATTTGAAACAAACACTTCCTTAGATTTAATTGAATCCCTTGTGCTTTGCAATCATTCCAGAGTTCCTCTCAACAGAACCATCCTAGGGCAACTACTTCCCCCAAATTAAAGGGGAAATGCAAACCTGCAGCAGTGGCAGAGCAGCTGATTTCCTGTGAGGAGAGGAGGCAGAGCAGTAGGAACTGTTGGGCTGGGCCATGATGGGCCGGTGGGAAATTTTTAGAAGACGCTTGACTTTTCTATCCTCTTAAGGTCTTCTTTTTCCCCTGGGCTGCTACTTTTTTCACCATACATTCCACTTCTTACCTTTCTTCTCCAGGTACAAATGAGGATTTCACCATTTTCCTTACATTCTTACTTGCTTCTAAAAGATATAATGCCCTTTTAGTGGGATTTGCATTGCACTTCCTTTAAGTTATAATATCTTAATTCTAATATAATTGCATCTGCATTAGGATTTGCACACTGATCTAACCTACTACTCTAGCAAGACTGGTCCCTTCTTTTTTCAGACAGACAGGAAAGCCACAAAAAACTGAAGTTATAAAATGTAATTGCTGGAATATGTGAGATTTTGACTATTGTGTCCATGGAGAGGTTATTAGAATATATTTATATATTCTTTTGTACCTGGGATGAAGTTATTTATTAAGTAGCTACATGAACTTCTCTATCAGTGAATGATATATACAAAAGGATATATGGGTAGAGTGGCAATGCACTCAAACAGCATAGGAAGCCTGACATAGTAGAGTTTTCTGAGACTGTAGGATCACATATTCGCAGTCTTTTCACAGTGATATTATTCTCAGACCTTATTCAAAAGCAACATCAAAAAGGGTTACTCTCCAGTAAATAAAACTGAGCTTTTTTTCCCCAGATTTAAAAATCACAACAGGCTTGTTAGACATAGCAATGAAATTGGCAGTAGGTAATGAGTCATTGTGCTAAGATAAACCAGAAGTTTCTCTTGAATTCTGCTCTGTAGTTAGTTAGATTACCTATTACAACTGAAGCTTCCTAAGTTTGACAATTTTTCTACTTTTAAACAAAATGTATTTGCAGTGTGAGAAAGAAAAAATTCCAATGCATTTACTTAAATTACTTCTGCAAAGTCACGTAGTTTAAGCAGTTTGTTAATTTTTTTAATTTCAATGCTCAAGCGTTTGTTAGAAGGAATATTTTTTCATTTTGAAAGTAATAAATTCTACTTGCATGCTTTTATGCTATCAGACTTTCAGAGCATCCTAAAATTTTACTAAATGATTTGGAAGTTCTTCCTCACTGCCTAGATGGCCCCTTGGAAGACACAGAGCATGGCAGGGGAGAATGGCATTATACTGACAGTATCTGCTCTTAATGTATCTTCTAGGCATTTTAAAAACAATTTTTTTGTTCCCAGGTCATGCATGATCCAATATGACAGGTACAAAGAAAGGACAAAGCAGCTGTGTTGCATCCCAGGTTTGGGTTCACATGGGTTTTTCCTTTGTTAGTCTTCCAGTTCTCTGTACCTTCGTGCATCCCCCGGGTTTTCCCCTACTCCTGCGATTTCCGTGCCTGTGTTCCCGTCCTCGTGGTCCCACTCACCCCAAAGTCTCGTGTCCACCCCTGCCATGTTCCCATTGGTCGCTGTAGTACACATCATCACCGCGATGTCTGTACCCATTGGGCGGGAGGGCTCCCCGTCCGCCCTGTCCCTTCCCTATTTCATCCCACTCCTCGGCAGGCTCGAGGCCATTTGCGTCCGTGCGAAGCTGGGAGCGGCTGTAGCCTTTCCATCGCAGCTCTCGCAGCCAATAAAGCATCCAGCCGCCACGCAGACGGATTTGGACGAATTCCCTGCCTCTTTGTTTCTTCCCTCGTGCCGACGGCAAAGCGCAGCCATCAGCCCACCCCGGAGCGCGACAGCAAAAGCGCCCGGAAACTGCGGCGAGCCCCGGCCCCGACGAAAAGCTGAGAAGCCCAAGCCGGGCATTCGGGAGCTGATCGGGGCAGACAAAGTAAAGAGCAGCCGCGAGTGACGCCCAACGTCCGGGCCACGGCCAGCGCAAAGCCGCGGAGCAGGCAGAGAGTCACCACAGAGCACCCGGGAGCCGCGCAGAGAGAGCGCCGCCGCCGCGAAGCCGCGCCACCAACCAGCGAGCGCCGCTGCCGAGACGAATGAGCGCGATCCGCGCGGAAAACCGCCGCCGCCACCGCAGGGTCGCAGTCCACGACGGAAAAGTGCTCCGTGCCGGACTGAAAACGGGAGCAAGTGCCCCCCCGAAGTAAGTCAGTGACGTCTCCGCCACCCACAGGAAAACACGCTGTGTTTTCCCGCGTGGGACTGGAAGCGCAACCATTCACGGCTACGGAAAGCCGAAGAACGGACGCTTCCCGGGAAAGAAGACCCTGGTAGCAGCTTTTATTTGCGAAGATTCCGGTTTGGTGAGTGATTAGCCGCGGGGGGTACCCGGCTGATACTTCACGTGGGTGGGCTCTGCCGCGTTTCCGGGGGTACGGATCACGCAGCGCGCAGCGTGTGCGGCGGGCCGCCGGGGTCTTTCGCGTTTTTTGCTTTTTTTCTTTCGCCTTTTCTGCACCAGGGGTGAGGCTTTGGGTAGAAATAGCATGGGGACCACGCTATCTGCCCAACAAAGGGAATTCTATACCCAAATTAAGGGGATTTTATCAGTAAAACATCCCTACCCCAAAAATTCAGTCAAGCAGTTTGTACGATGGCTCTGCTTTTCCTTTCCACGTGTAACCGCGGAGTATGCTCACAGAACGGAGTTCTGGGAGCAAGTAGGAGCCAGGTTAGCAGAGGGAATTGACAAGGATCCCTCTGTGAAAGATTGTTTCCCAAAGCTCCATTTGCTGATCTCGGAGGTTGTAAAAGCAGGGTCCGTGCGAGAAGCGGCCGAGGAAAGGAAAGAGCCATCGGGCAGAACTGTTGTTTCCCTTGAATCCATTTCCCCATCCTCTCCTACCCCTTTTTCCCCTAAACCGGGTAGGCAGAGGGGAGTACTCCGCCGGTCTGAGGCGCAGGGCAGCTCCACAGACGTGGACCGTGCTCCTGGCTCCCCCGAGCCGTCCCGGCACCCCCGCCTTGGTGGAATTAGCTACTCTGCTGAGGAACTAACCCCAAACCCCTTTTCCAATCCCTTTTTCCCAGTTAGAAATCCTAGTTCTGGCGCTACCCCACGCTGCTCTGCTCCCCTGAATCCCTTTCTTTGTCCCCCTGAGGAAGCCGCAGCCACGTGGCTAGGGCCTCTGTCTTCCCAAGATGGAGGGCGGCCACGTGGAGAGGTTTCTTCTTCCCATAATCCCTTTGTCTCCTTTGTTCCCTGTATCCCCACCTTAGACCCCACCCCTTCCTGTTTCCCTGTGGGTGTGGCCACCGCCCACTCCAGGCATCGGGTTGCCACCCCTCCCCCTGTTCCCCCTCGCGTGGGCGTTCCCTTCTTCCATGTCCTGCCTGCCGCAACATCAGCCCCACCCTCCCCCAACAGGGAGGGGTCTGTCACCTCCGCCCCGCTGTCCCAGGGAGAAGATTCTCCCTGCCCTGTCCCACGTACTGCGCCCCCACGTCCTCCCTCTCCTCGGATACCCAGGGGGGGAGGGGGGAGTAGGGGAGAGGGGAGGGGACGGGGCCCAATCTATGCAGTCAAGCAGTCGCTCCACACTCCAGCCTCCTACGCCAGGGGAGGAGAAAACCCTACATGGACACCCCTTCCCTATGAATCCATAAAAGAGGTCTGCAAAACATCACGTGATTTTGGACAAAAAAGCCCCTTTTTTAAAGGCATTTTAAAAGCGACTTTAACGTCTAGAACCGTAGTGCCAGCAGACCTTAAGTGTCTGTTTAGCTGCCTGCTTCTCCCATCAGAATACAGCCTGTGGGAGAGGAGGTGGAAGAAACTGGCAGCAGACCTGCTTCCCGAAATCCTAGAAGGGCCTTACAGCCTGGATTTCGCGAAAGAACCGATCACTTTGGACCATCTTGTGGGTGAAGGAGAATGGAGTGAAGGGCAACTTCAAGCTCGGGGAATTCCAACGGCCGTGCTGGACATGTCCAGGGGTGCAGCAGAGCGTGCGTTCCTGGGCATGCCCACCAAGGACCCGATGGTTCCCTATACAGCGATTAAACAAGGTGTCGCAGAGCCTTTTGTAGATTTCGTAGACCGGGTCCGGGCGGCAGTCGAGAGACGGGTGGAGAGACCTGAACACCGAGACGGACTAGTCCTAGAAGTGGTGCACATGAACGCCAACACCATGTGCAAAAGAATCATTCTGTCGCTGCCGGCCTCACCAGCGCCGACCCTCGACCAGATCATCGAGGAGTGCACCCTGAAATCACACCTGATAGAGGAGGAGGCCCCAAAGAGACCTAAGGACAAGCTGGTCGCATCTGCTGTTGCTCCTCCAAGGAACTCAGCTCCGAAACGACTTCCATCCACACGCCGGTGCTTCCACTGCCATCAGGAGGGACATTTTCAGGATCGCTGCCCACTTCTAAGGACTATACCACCCAGGGCTGCGGGAGGAGGGAGGAGGGATGGGAGCCCCACAATCCCAAAAAACTAGGAAAGGAACGCGCACTTGCCTCGCGTGCTGATAAAAATGAGGCAAGTCGTGGTGCCGTGAGAGGAGCCGCGATACACCATCTAGTCCCATCTGTAAGCGGCTGCCTCTCAACTACTGACATCGGGGAGCCTTATCGGCTCCGACTCACCAATTCTGTCCACTTTCGTTCCCAGGACTGGCATTTCTTCATAGCAGATGCAGAGCTTCTATCACACATCTGCCGCTGTGAAACCAGGAGGAAGGAGGACCTTCTGAACTGCAGGTACCTCGTGGTCGGAGACACAAAAAGCACCCCACTGGAGATAGAGGTTCCTCCGGTAATTTCCACCCTTAATCCGAGGCTCTTCTATCTCATGGCACGCTGTGTCCATCCCCCCCTCTTCCTGCCTAAGGGCCAGGTTATTGCACAGGCAATTCCTATTCCTCGTGCTCTGTGTAATGACCTGGAACTCTCAGTCTTTTATGCTGGGAAGTTGGGAGAGGAAAAACCCCTCGTATGGTGTAAACTCAAGTGCGAGGGGCATTCTGCATACCTTCAGGGGATGTTGGACACAGGGGCAGATGTGACGGTCATCCCACCACATAAGTGGCCGTCACACTGGGAGCTGCAAAATGTGGCCACGCCAGTCTTAGGACTAGGCGGGCCCCAGCCAGCAAAGCAATCAAAAAATATTATCCAAATTAAGGGTCCGAACGGACTGCTAGCCTCAGTACGTCCGTTCGTGATCGATTGTAAATTTACACTATGGGGGAGAGACGCCATGTCCCAGTGGGGAGCCAAATTGGAATTTCCGGCCCCCCAACATTTTTAGGTGCGGCCACTGAGGAGCGCCCCACACAGAAATTAACATGGCTCACAGATAAGCCTGTCTGGGTGGAGCAGTGGCCGCTGAGTAAACAAAAACTACAGGCGCTCACAAAACTAGTGGAGGAGGAATTGGCAAAGGGACATATAGTCGAAACTAACAGCCCCTGGAACTCTCCGGTGTTTGTAATTAAAAAGCCAGGGAAGGACAGGTGGCGACTCCTCCATGACCTAAGGAAAATTAATGAAGCCATAGAAAATCTGGGCTCTCTCCAACCGGGTATGCCATCTCCATCTATGCTACCCCAAAATTATAATTTAGCCGTAATTGACATTAAAGATTGCTTCTTTCAAATCCCGCTCTATCCGGATGATGCTCCCCGTTTTGCCTTCTCTGTACCCTCCATCAACAGGGAAGCCCCTATGAAGCGCTACCACTGGACAGTACTACCTCAGGGGCTAAAATGTTCCCCCACTATATGCCAGTGGTATGTCGCCAAGGTTCTGTCCCCAATGCGTGCCAAGTGGACATCCTGTATTTTCTATCATTACATGGATGACGTGCTGATTTGTGCCCCTGACAGCGAGGTCCTACAAGCAGCTCTGGAGGACACTGTTAGGGCCTTGTCGGTGGCCGGATTCGAGCTACAAAAAGAGAAGGTACAGTTACTGCCACCCTGGAAGTACCTGGGCCTAGAAATTAATAACCGAACGATTAGGCCTCAACAAATTCAGATAAGTAACAACCCCAAGACGCTGAATGACATCCAGCGCTTGTGTGGATCACTAAATTGGATCAGGCCATGGCTGGGACTCACCACGAGAGAACTATCCCCTCTTTTTGACTTGTTAGCAGAAAGGGAGGGGGATGAGGGTTTAAGTTCCCCAAGAGTCCTGACCCGGGAGGCCAGAGCCGCACTCGAGAAGGTCCAAACCACCATCGCAAGTAGGCAAGCCCATTGCTGTCAACCAGGGCTGCCTTTCCGCTTCATCATCTTAGGTGAGTTACCCCATTTATATGGTATAATATTCCAGTGGGACAAGGACCAACAGGACCCTCTCTTGATAATAGAGTGGGTGTTCCTTGGCCACAGACAGTCCAAAAGTATCACCAGGCCACAAGAGCTGATGGCGCAGCTCATAATACGGGCCAGGGCGCGTCTGCAAGTACTAGCGGGTTGTGACTTCACATGTATCCACCTCCCCATCAAAACATCCACGGGGAAAATGACCAAGGAGACCTTTGAACACCTTCTCAGACAAAATGAAAATTTGCAGTTTGCTCTAGACAGCTTCTCAGGCCAAATTCAAATTGGGCATCCTGGCCATCATCTGTTCAATACAGAATTCAAATTGTTGCCGAGAGAATTGCAAAGTAAAAAGCCACTCAAAGCACTGACAGTGTTCACAGATGGGTCAGGGAAGTCCCACAAGTCAGTAGTGACTTGGAAAGACCCAGTGACTCAGTTGTGGGAATCAGACGTTAAAGTAGTGGAAGGTTCCCCACAAGTAGCTGAGTTGGATGCTGTCGTGAGGGCTTTTAAAAAATTCGATCAACCTTTTAATCTAGTCACAGATTCGGCATATGTGGCAGGAGCAGTGTCTAGAGCTGAACATGCAATTGTAAAAGAGGTCCCAAATCAAGTCATCTTCAGGTTGCTCACAGAATTAGTACACCTGGTTTCTAACCGTGAGCATCCCTTTTATGTGGTACATGTGAGGTCACACACGGATCTCCCAGGCTTTATTGCCGAAGGGAACCGCAGAGCAGACGCCTTGGCAGCCCCAGTACAGCTGGGAGGCCAGCCAAACATAGTCGAGCAGGCCAGGCTCAGCCATCAGCAGTTCCATCAAAATGCCCCAGGTCTGGTACGCCAGTTCCATCTGCGGCGTGACCAAGCCAGGGAAATTGTGGCCTCATGCCCCAACTGTCAGGAGGCAGCTCTACCAACACTGGGAGCAGGTGTGAATCCCAGAGGTCTCCGCAGTTGTGAGGTATGGCAGATGGACGTCACCAAGGTCCCCGAATTTGGGAAACTCAAGAATGTCCATGTAACCGTGGACACCTTCTCGGGAGCAGTTTTTGCCTCAGCCCACATAGGAGAAAGAGCCACAGACGTGAAAAAACACCTCATACTCACACGCCTTTGCTACTTTAGGGGTCCCAGCCACAATAAAAACTGATAATGGTCCAGCATATACTTCCAGGGTGCTCAGTAACTTCCTGCAGGAATGGGGGGTCCAGCATAATACTGGGATTCCTCACTCCCCCACCGGCCAGGCCATAATAGAGAGGACTCACCAGACACTGAAACAAGTCCTCCGGAAACCGCGGGGAGATGTGCGAGTGCTGTCACCGCACGAGAGACTCTGCAAGGCCTTGTTTACTATCAATTTCCTAAACTGCTCTTTTGACAGGCAAGAACCGCCAGCCCTGAGACATTTCAAACAACATCAGGAGCTCCAGCCAGAGGACAGGCCTCCAGTATTAGTGAGGGATCCAGACTCTAAAGAAATCCAGGGTCCATTCCCACTCTTGACTTGGGGACGGGGATATGCCTGCGTATCCACGCCCTCAGGAGTCAAGTGGATCTCCAGGAGGCATGTCAAACCTTACACACCAGAACAGTCAGTGAGTTGGAGTGATACAGTGCCAGTAGATGCAACCAATGATCCCACCAACCAAGGGGTTGCATCCAATCGCAGGCGCCGCAGAAAAGGGAGAGACTCAACAGCTCCCTAAAAAGCACTTTTCCCACATCTACCTCAGACCATGTATGTCTCCAGATCGTGTATAATAAAGTTGTTGTCCCAGTTCCCCTATCCCCAAACACCCAGGGAAGAAGCAGCTGCAGTACCATCCCCAAGCCCTTTCCATCTACAAAGCAGTCACAGCAGCAGAAGAAGCTAAGAGAAGAAGCCACTGCGCAAGAATCCAAAGAGAAACAACTGTCTTTTTTATATTATTTAAAGCGGGGAATTGTTGCATCCCAGGTTTGGGTTCACATGGGTTTTTCCTTTGTTAGTCTTCCAGTTCTCTGTACCCTCGTGCATCCCCCGGGTTTTCCCCTACTCCTGTGATTTCCGTGCCTGTGTTCCCGTCCTCGTGGTCCCACTCACCCCAAAGTCTCGTGTCCGCCCCTGCCATGTTCCCATTGGTCGCTGTAGTACACATCATCACCGCGATGTCTGTACCCATTGGGCGGGAGGGCTCCCCGTCCGCCCTGTCCCTTCCCTATTTCATCCCACTCCTCGGCAGGCTCGAGGCCATTTGCGTCCGTGCGGAGCTGGGAGCGGCTGCAACCTTTCCATCGCAGCTCTAGCAGCCAATAAAGCATCCAGCCGCCACGCGGACGGATTTGGACGAATTCCCTGCCTCTTTGTTTCTTCCCTCGCGCCGACGGCAAAGCGCGGCCATCAGCCCACCCCGGAGCGCGACAGCAAAAGCGCCCGGAAACTGCGGCGAGCCCCGGCCCCGACGAAAAGCTGAGAAGCCCAAGCCGGGCATTCGGGAGCTGACCGGGGCAGACAAAGAGCAGCCGCGCAACTGTAAACAGGAGGAAAGATGAATAAGGTTATGCTTTCAGTGACAAGTACCTATTTTCTGCCCTTCCTTGCCTCAGGTGTCTCCTTCTACTGCTTCTCATCTTCTGTGCCTCACTCTCCAATGAACCCTTCACTCATATTAAGTTAATAACACTTTCCCTCAGATCCCAGTATTACATTTAAACATTCTCTCAACCTTGCACATAAACTCCATCAGTAGTAAAAACAGCCGCTCCACTCATCTATAACAAATTGTTTTGTCTTTTTGGTGGGGTTGCCACAAATAATTTTTCTTGATTGACTCGTCTCTCACTTACCTTCTGAATCTCCTCCAGCCAACAAAAGAAATGGACAGGGTGCAAGTCCTGAAAGTGTACTCCTGCTGTTATTTCTCCCCATGGGCCAAGGATACCTCAGATCTGTACCTCAGGGGGTCTGCTGGACATTTTGCAGTATTCTTAACCATAATACAAGTGCTGTGTGTATAGTAAATGGAGATTCTTTAAAAAAATGGGATTCTACAGATATTAAGTCCAAATTTCTCCTTTTCCCTTGTTTTTCCCTTTCCTCATACACTTCCTTCACCTTCCCTGCTCTTTTCACAGTCTCAGTCAGGAAGGACAGGTTTTGAGGGGACGTATTATTACAGTGGTTTTCTAGCAAAGTGCAGCGGCTACCTGCCACGACCTCCAGCAGTGGAGATGCACCGGGCAGCACTGCCCGTGTGAGGCCGGGTGGCCTCACGTGTGTGGGCACTCCAGGGGAACGGCGCCTGCCACCCTGGCAGTGCCGAGTGCTGCGGCGTGGGTTACGCAGCTGTGGTAACTTCACACGCTGAGAGGAGATGAAGAGACGAGAGAAGGACACTTGTATGTGAGCCCAAAGAGTCTTTATTCCCTCAGGCGGGGCAGGAACAGAGTGCTTTCGGGCGCGAACAAAGCGCTCTCGGGATGGGTGCAGTGACAAATGCCAGAGAAACAAAGGCTGGCAGCAGATTAAATAGGCAATGTGCGGACAGGGGTGTGAACCTGTATCGCCCAATGGGGACACACGAGAGACAGGACTGACAACCCACGGGGAGTGAACAAACCCTGACTGATGGGACCAAATAAGGAGAAAACAGGGAGACGTGAGAAGAGTGACAGGTACCTGGGGATCCAAGTGGCGGGAACTCTCGGGGTAAACAACTTGGAGTAAACCACTGTGAGTGGAAAAATGGGAGAGTTCAAGGAACAAACCTAACTAACATTAATATAACACCTGACTAAATAAACCCAAACCACAACTGCAAAGTAAGCAGCTCTGCCTCCAGTTACTTTTATTTTTTTTTAATAAGCCATATTTCATGCCAACAAGATTACCATAAAGTCAAATTATTCAATTCTTAAAAGTACAGTTATATTTTGTAGCATAAAACTTAAAAAGTTATCAATACATCAGAACAAAGGAGGGTTGGCTCTCTACAGTGTTTTGTTTCCCCTTTTCTTGGTTTTATGCTTTTTAGTGGGGTAGAATCACTCGGCTGACTGGGCTCCTGAGATTTTCTGAAAATAAACACAGGAAAAAAATGGGTAATCACAGATATAGTTGTGTCTCAGACACTACCAAAAATGGTACTATGACTCGGTACAAGAGATTTTACTTTCTAGCAGAGAGACTCATCAGAAATGCATTATGGTTTCTTGGTTGGGATATGTCTATGTAGCAAATTGCAGTGCCAGTTCAGGTTACTCCTGTCAGCCCTAAGGATGTGCTCTGAAGGCTGGCAGAGGTCCAGCCACATTATCTGGGGTTTGTGAGGGTTCATGAACTCCCAGGGGTGGGATCTACATCCCAAGGCAGGTCACTGCATAAGTGCCAGGCAGCCAGACCCCCAACTAACTCATTCAGGATGTTATTGTCAGGTACTGCTCTACGCTACATTGACATGTCTAAGTGGTTCTGCAACTTGGTCTCCTCATGCTTTGGAGGGAAAATAATACATGAAAGGCAGATATCCAGTGTACAGTGAACTACAATGGGCTGGCCACTCTAATGACCAGTGCAGCCCCATGCTCCACCTACACTCTGTGACAGAGGCACAAATAAAAAAGCACAAGTTCACCAGCTACCATAGAGACATCAGCATTTTACATTTGCAGCACGCTGTAAGGATTTTGGTTATATGCATTTCTACAAACAGAATAGTCCAGTGATTAAAAGTCATACTTGAACCTTTACTGTCTTTTCTTCACAGAGAAGCAATTTGTTTACAAGCATTAAATACGAATAGACACATGTTCAAGTATATTGAAGTCATTACAATCCCCTGCTACTGTATAAAGAAAAAAAGAGGTAATAGAGGCCCAGTCTTCCTTGTACTTACATGAATAGTGCTGACACATTAATCCTTTCACTCAGAGAAGGATGAATAAAGAAGACCGTAAAATTTTTAGGGATCTATTCAAACAATAGAAAAAACGACAATAGAAAAATAGATTAAAAGGTAAAACATAATTTCCATGTAAGCTTATATTTCTTACTTTTTATAAGCATTTACGAGATCTGGAGTTCTTATCCCACTGTTACACTAGTGTGAACCTTTGTTATTCATAAGGAACTATAACTATGATACAGCCTAGACAAATGTCTTAGTGAAGTATGCTTCTGTTAGTTAGTCAGTGTAAGTGATCAATAAAAATACATTTACTGAGTTAAAACTAGTTGGGGTTAGCTGGCGTCTTTTGGCAGTGTTCAGAAAGCAGCAAGTTTTCCCATAATATTATCTATATAATTCTATCTGCATTACAGTTGTGTCTAGAAGTGCTTTCTGAAAGCTGCTGTAGTCTAAATAAAGATCATGAATCTCACATTTGTTATTTTTGCTTCTAATGCATCAAATTAAACACAAAAACCCCAAATATACTTCAAGAAATTATCTGAGATGTGGAAAACAATGCCAGCATCAAGCATCAAGATACTTTCCCCAAAACTGTGTTTCACTTTTTAAACACAGGCAGATTAAACCATAAACATTACATAAATATAAATCATTGCCAGCTAGGGAGAAGGGTTCTGTAAATCACAGCAGATACTCTCTCATATACATCTGTCTCTAGTTCTGATCCATTAGTGTTGGGAGACCTGGAGACCTTCACTGCATTCCAGAAACATTTTGCCACCTTGCTATACTTGAGGCTGGCTAGGAAGATTCTCACTCATGCTGGAGCCTATGACAGCGGGAAATCCTACAAAAGATGTTGAGAAATACAATCCCTGCATTTCCCTGTCTTCTTACAGAACTATTTTTAAACATACATATACATACACATTATTATATGTGTTTTACCTTTTTCTTTGTCACAAGCTACAAAGCCTGTGAAATATTTACATAAAGTTCTTGAAATATAGTTAATTTGCAGATGGGTTCAATTGCTTTTAGCAGTAAAGATGCAAAGAGGCATCAAGGACACCATTTGTGAAAATCATGAAATCTTCAAACACAGAAAAATTCCACAGCTTAACCTTTCCTGTGCAAGGCGTTTCATTAGAGGAACAAGCTTATAGTATCTGATTCTCATTTAATTGAGTCATACAATTATCCCATGAACACCAAAGAGCAGAATGGTCTAGGAGCTGAGGATAGTCTTGGCCATTGGATATGCTCTAAAATTATCTAAAATCTTAAGAACTGTCAACAGAGAAAGAGATTTATTAGAGTGTTCAGAAGAGCATAGCACCACTGCCTTTATATGCAGTTATGAAAAGTCGCTCCATGGCCCAGTTTCTGAATTTGATATGGCCAACATTCATTCTGAATACTGGCAAAGAGAATGGAAGGGAATACACTTTTCTCTTTATGCCCTGCATCACCCAGTAAGTTTCATATATTTTCACAGTAAACACACTCGCAAACAAAATAAAAAAGAAGACTGAAAAGCAATCCAATTGAATTAACTATTTCCCACATGAAAGCCCAAGTCTTTTACAACTTAGGACGACTACAGATCTGGGGATCTGTAGTCTACAGCACTGCTCATATTAAAGCAAATGAGTGCAGTGCCACTGCGAGAACTGAAGGACTGGAATATAAAAAGGATACAAAAAAGAAAAGTAAAAAAACCCACCGCACTTTCATTCTATTTTGAATGCACAAAAGTACAGTCTTACTCCTACAATTTGAGGCTCAGGAGGAGCAATAGGCAAATGCAAGATCTTGCAGCTGAGCACAAAAGAGACCAAAAGCTTTTCATCAGTTTTGCATCAAACAGCCACCCAATTTAGATGATTTCTATGCCTCCAGCTACTCAGAGCATGCAGAGATGACACTTGGATAATCACCATGTTTCTAACCTGACAGTAAAGGATGGACAAACTCCCTGTGATTGACTGACACTTTCAGTCATGTCAGGGAGACTCGTTTGTTAACCATCTGTATGTTGTCCATGAGAAAAATAAAATAAAAAAGCAAAAATTTTGTTCCGGCTGCAAATGATGTGTAATTCCTGCATTTAACACTCCAGTTTAGCAATCTTTCATCTACATTTATATTAAGAAAGAGCAACTGTATTACTTATGGTAATCTTATTTCGCCATTTTAAGTGGCATTAGTTTGTGTGAGTGCTTGCAGGTCTGTATTCATGTATGCAAACAAATGGAAGAAAAAACTGAATGTGTGCCAAACTGAAAAGGAAATAAATAGCGGGGAATTGAATGGGTCTTTTTCAGACTTCTAAGAAATAATTACAAGGAAGAAAGAATAAAACCAAAAGCACGAGAAAGCACTTAGAAGTAATTGATGCTTTTTGGGACCTGGATCATGCTAAAGGATCTGTTCAGGTGTATCCAACCCTAGTGTATTATTGTCAATTCATAGATTTTTAATGCCTGAAGGGATCATTAGTTATGATCATCAGTGGTCATCTACCACAGCTATATAGAATTTCTACAAATGAGGTCTGAATAAAACCCCATGAAGCAGGAGAACATCTTTTAGGGCACAGACAATTTTCATATAAATCCTTTGGTCCTGCCCAGCTGTGTAGGCTCTCATGGACATTTTAACTATGTTCATCACAGGACCAGCAGAAGAAATTCTCTGTTGTAGGTTGGGTTAGTATAGTCAGGGATTTTATTAATGTTAGTTAGACATGTTCCTTGTACCCATATTTTCCCTCACAATCATTCAATCCAGGTTGGTTACCATGAGAGCTCACCTGTCAATCATCTCACTCCTCCCAGGGTTTCTCCTTACGTGGTTCTGTCAATCAGGGGTTGTCACTCCCTGTTGGGGTGTCAACCTTGTAACCACTCCATGCTTCTTCATGAGAGTTCTGTGTCAATCACCCCATCTTTGTATTCCTATTTGTCCCAGAATGCTGTACCCACCTCTGTTATGTCACCATTGGTTGTGAAACCCTATCTTGGTTTCACCCTATAGGGTGAGCCAGGTTTCCACCCTATCCACCCACCCCCTATTTAATCTGATGCAATCTATTGTTTGGGGCCATTTTGCCTTACCACAATCTGAGAGCCATTTGCTCAGACCACGCATGGGGGAATATAAATTCTCAGTTTCACAGGCAAAGTGTCCTTCTCTCTTCCTTTCACTTCCTCTCCGCGTCGAGCCACCAAAGCTGCTAACCAATACCAGGATACTCTGCAACCCCAGAGTGCCCGTAAATGTAGTGGCCACGACCTCACAAAGAAGTGGTAGCCGGCACTTTAGCTGCTTGAGGCCGTAACGACAAATGCTGCAATTCTCTCCCATACAGGGTACCTGAAGAGAAACACGAAGCTTGGATGGGATGTGAGCAGTACGCAGGGTCTCTTCTGGCATGAATTTTATCCAATTCCAATGCATATTCACATTAAAAACAGTAATCCACAGGGAAGCCAGCAAAGCATTTCACTAGCCATTGATGGGTGTTATTCACATGTAAAGGTAAGAAAACAAAACAAAACAAAATGAAACAAAAAGTGTTAAACATGAAAGAACAGAAACAATTAATGGTCAAAATCATGGATGGGAAGAACTAGCAAATGGAGAAAAACTGCGTAATAAGCAGCCCAGCTGAGACTGTAGCACAATTTGCTTCTGTTGCTGGGTCAGATATTTTCCTACCCATAGCCCTTTTCCCCCTGCATGTCCTTTCTATGTTCTCTGGTCTGGATTCTCAGCAAATTTGAAACCACTGCCTTGTACACCAGCCTCCTCTTTCATCAGCAGAAAGTCAAGAGGGGATTGCCAAACTTCTACTGGTCCAGTTTGTGTATTGCACATATGTATAACAAATTACTTTATTGTAATACCATGAATCACTGGTGAACTAGAATCCAGAGATGTGGGAAATTTTTTTTTTGGCTTGAATAAACAACAAGTCTCAACATTTTGCTTCCTTGTTTCAACACTGAACCCAAGCCTTTCTTAAATCTCCTTTAATTCTGAGAATAACAATCACAGCTACAACCATAACCTGTGAATCATCTGTAACGTGTACAACTACAGAAGAGCTCTGGGTAGACTGATGAAATACACAACTGACAAGGAATAAGTTTGCTCATAAGCAGGGATAAAAATTAAAAAATTATGTCTACTGAGTCCTGCTTTCTTCCTGACTGAGCAGAGGAGCAGTAACTGGTATCACTCCAGCAAGAGGGTACAGTAATCCCTCTGAGGGGCTGCATAGCAGTTGCTTCAGGAATTTGCATTTTACCTCAAAACCCCACACATGGGTCTACCTCTACATTGACAACAAGCACTCAACTTTCTGCTCAAGGAAAAGTATTTCACCTGGGAGTAGCAATCCCCTACATGAATGGGTTTTGTATACATGCAATACAGGCCAAATTTCTGTCTCTGATCTGAGAACAGATGATATCCCACTGTGACTAGAGGCAAAAAATGAGAGAGAAAAAAAGAAAAAAAAAATGACAAGAAGCCACAATAATTTTCCCCTAAACTATGAAGGTTATTCTTTCACCTTTGCAAACAGGTTGCACTTTTGCTAGCCTATTGTTACTGCTCTGTGCTCTGCATGTGTCACACCAGGATTTTAAATATCCAGTACTGTATTTTTGAAATGTTTTGAATTACATGAATATTTTTACTGAAAAGCATATCTGAAAACTGAACTACTTCTGAAGCACAGCATGAAAAGACTTCAAAAAGCATTTCTTCTGGAAGTAAAAAAAAAAAAAAAAAAAAGAAGAAACATCTTAGCCCCAAATGCTTCTTTTCCTTTTTATCAAGTATTTCATTATTGTTTCTTTTTTTCTTTCTGTCAATGTTGCCCTATAGTTTTTTTTCTGGTTATTCCTAGAAAAGACTCACTCTAATTTCCAGATGCAAAGGCACATCAGGACTATTCCCAGTTCAGAGCTAGTGAAACACAGAATATAAAAATACAAACTCTCATCCTCTTTTAAAGCTCTTAGTATTAGACTAAATATAAGTTTAATAAAGAGAAATTCCAAACAGGAAAATTACTGCTTGTCTTTCTCATTAGGGTGCACTGAAAATTAATTCCTATGCAGAAAGTGCTTTGTGATCTTTGCATGAAAGGCATTGGTTTGGTTAAGAGCAAACTAGTATTATTAAGTGTTATTAAATAAATTGGAGACAGAGAATATAATAAATATTTCCCTGTAGGTTAAATCTGAGGACTGGTCTCTGTTGCACTGTAGTTCAAGTTTAACCTTTAGAGCACCGACATCATATGCATCTCATTTACATGGCAGAGATAAGGCTCCCCTGGCCCTTCCAACATCCCAGCCATGGCCTAAACACCCACTTGATAGCCAAAATACTGTAATTGGCAAAGAACTTTGTAAGGTAATTCTGGACCACAAAAGGAAACAAGTCATCATTTCATGTTTAAATTAGTTTTGCTTTAAAAATGCACAATAGTGAATACACAACTCTGTGGATCAAGTGTAAACCTCATCATTTTAAAGCCCATAACTTTATATTTTAACCCTCAAAACAGTGTCTACCCACAAACAAATTAAAACACTTTAAAGATTTTGCTGAAAAGGAATTAATAGAATAAGCAGAACTATGAGATTTCTTTCTGATTCTTGCTGTTGATTTTCATGCTTTAAGAAGCTAACTAAGAATATTAAAGTGCCAGGCCTGGAGACCTTGTGTAATCACAAAATAAGCATATCACAAAGTAGCATCAATACCTACTTGCTAAATCATCAGAATGCCCACATGCAGAGGTCTGGCAGGATTGTACTGTTCATTAATTTCCTGTTTCAAAAATCAAGCTATATCTGGGCATAGGTAGTCATATCAATTTAAGTCACATTCATCCAATGCCCCTGTGTCCATCTAGATTTTCAGCTTTTAGGACTTAGGCTTATAAATAAAAGGCAATGGTCACAAAGCCTGCTTAGAAAGGTTTTAACTCAAAGTGCAAGCAAAAAAGATAATATAGCTGACAAGAGCCAAGACACTTCAACTGTTAGTTCTGACATTTTTTACTTTTGATTAAGATGTGAAAAACAGAGAGAAATTTTTAGTTTACGAAATTGTTACTATTGACATAGAAAATTTTAAGCTTTAAAAATATGCTAAGTGGCCAATGAAATAAAATTCAGTTTCTATTGTTCTCATAAGGGTTATTTGGAACAGTACCTTGGCACAGGCAAAACTATGTATCCTCTTGTGAACACCTGTGAACTGTTGAGTTTAATTGGGCAACAGCTGGTGCTGATTGTGGTTTTCTTGCTGTATCTTATTACTGGTTTCCCCTTTGCTCTTTCCTGATTCAGTGCTGCTGGTGTGCAGCTTAAACAATCCCAGCAGAAATAAAGACAGTGAAAGAAAATTATTGAAATAGTTTACATGTACATCTGTATGCTTTTGAGCTTTCTCAGACTTTGCAGATGGATGGTGTACGTGGGTGGTGGTCTGAGGATATCAAACACTGCCTGACAGTCCTCATAATATCTTTCAATCTCCATCTAGGCATCAAGGTTTTTTCTGCAGAGCTTAGGAGAAGCTGTAATTTAAAACTATTTATGGTCTAAAGAGCTCAGGGGAAAAAAAAAGTACTCATAATAACCTTGTCATTTTGCAGTGGAATATATTGCTTTCTCTCACTTCAATAAAATTATCAAGAAGTAATCATGTATGTCCTACTGCATTATCTTGCTCAGCATTCTCAGGACAAAGCTGCTGATCCTGAGAACCAAACTACCATCTTTTGCAATGTTTAGGAAAATTAGGAGTTCAGAGAGAAGACATTTTGAGTGCTGACCTTGACAAAAGCAGGGAAACAAGAGTGCACAAAGTAGAAGAGTAAATGGCAGATGAAAAATGAGGTTTTTTGGAAAGGAGTATTGAAAGACAGTGAAATAAAAAGTCATTTGCAGTGAAATTATCAGCCTCATACCTACTTCAAAATAAGAACATAATTTTGAGAAAATCTGAAATTGATAACAGAAGAAAAATACCAAAATACCTTTGGAAGAGAAGTCATTAATGACTTGAGCAAGACCAGAACTAGACTCAGACTACAGTCTTTTGAAGATAGAAATTCTCCTCTCTTTTCCTGATACATAAGTTCTTACACAGACAGAAAACAGGATTAAACAGCACTAGCCCTTCAGCTACAAGTCATCAGATCCAGTGGTCTGAAATAGCTGTTAAGAGCACTCATTTTAGTTTGAGCTAGTAAGTTTAAACATAGGTCATTTAGGCTGATTTTAATAGCACAGATATTCCATTGATATTTATAAACTAGATTGCTTGCAATTTGTATGGCACTACAATATATTATGAGCATAATACTATATTAATTTGTAATATCAGCATACAATTTACATTAATCTACCATATTATAACCACATTAAACCATTAAATATTTTGTTTTTCTAATACAGTTTCAATTTCCAAGGTCTTTAGCATTAACATCTTTTTTTTTCTCTTATCTATAAGTACAGAATAAAAGAAAAGCAGGCAACAAAGACCATAGTGCTGTGTACAGAAAGTGAATTGAGGCTTTAACAACATTGGGGTATTAGTATATTTTACTTACATAAGTATATATATAAAGTTGAAAGCTTAACAATAATTTAAATGATATGCCTTAATCTCTGCACACTAAGCTGATGTAAGATCTCCTTAAATGGAATGGAACAGATGTATATTTTTATTTATTTTATCTTTCCAAAGGGATAGAAGCTTTGAATATATACATATGCTCAGAAATACTTATACCTATGAGAACACAGGGCATTTGTTAATATTTATAATCCTGAATTGTGAAGGGTTAGAGTTGTATGAATTTGTATTATTGTCGATAGCTTTAGATTTACCTATTAATGTTATAAACCTCATTAACAATGAGGTTTATAAGCTCTTAGCAAGTCTTAGCAATGTGCTTTTTACTATTTCTGCAGCTGTAGCAACAGAAAGAATTTAGGTGTTCTGACACAATTTTCAGCTAGTGTCCTTGCATCTAGGATGACATATTTAGTGTTGCATTGTATTTTATGTCTTTGTTAATGCAGTATTAGTACCGTTACTAACTCAGAAGAGAATTTCTACATACATAATACCTAGAAATGAAGTAAGGATTTATTTACTGGTTCATGTTAAAATAAGAGGAATATTTGCCATGCCAAAACACATTCTTATTTAAAGACAGAATGGCATTCTTTATGTTGAATCACATAAATATTAATGTCAAGTTTACTGTCAGTGTTCTGTTTCTGGTAACTCCAAAATTTGCAGACAATTTGAACTACAACATTTCGTTACTAAAACTTATTTGTTCTACTGGTCTCCTAGAGAAACCACCTTAGCACGAGGTGGCAGCTAAGTTCTGTCTTTAGAGAAAAGAGCTCACTGATTCCCACCCTGCTTGTCAGGTAGCTTTTCCCAAAAGGAATTGTGCATGGATCCATTCCATCTGTATCAGAACCACTCATTTTTCTAAGTCAGATACAGTGATAGATACACAACAATATCTCTCTGTTCTGCTAATGGCTTCTTCTCAAGAGGAAATACGACACATTGGTTCACAAGAAGCCAAAGATTTCTGTTTAAGGTGAAGAAAAATACAACAAGACATGAAATTATGTATCTTTTAAACCCCAGGTAAACAATTATAGGACTGAAGCTTTTAAAAAAATCTATATAGACTTCCTGAAATTCACCACAGAAAAAATAATACGTCTTTCCTAGGCTTGGTTGCAAATAAGAGATATTGCCCTAAGCAGCTTACAGCACTATCAAACAAAATCAAGCCATGGCAAGACACCTCGGTTTTATCACCTGCATCTTACGGTAGCAATTTATATCAGAACCAACACCATATTTCCAAAGGCTACAAATTTTTACATCAAAGGCTTGATTCTTGGCAGAGAGGAATCATGTTACAAATGCAGAAATACTAGTTAGTTATGTTCAAAGAAAGTAGGTCAAAGACCTACAAAGTAAGAGGTGCCAAAAGCTTGACAAACATCTTACTCTTCCAAATCACACAATTTTTTTGCCACTCAGATAGTCCTTGAGAGGTTTTCTTTAGTTCATTTCCCTGTGAGCCCTTGGAAAATTCATTGACTGATTTTAATGTGAGATTCATGTAACACTTGTATACATAGAGTGTTTGATATTGGAAGGATCCTCTTGAGGTCACCTGGCTCAGGCAGGGTCAGACTGAGTCAGTTATCCAGGATCCCATCAAGACAGCTCTCCAACATCTCCCAGGATGGAGACTCCTGCACCTTCCTGGGTAACCTGTGCTCACAGGGAAAGTGTTTACTGATATTCAGATGGAACCTCCTCTGTTTCAGTGTGTGCCCATCATCTCTTATCCTAGACCCATCCTCTTGTCACCCTCACTTTGTGTTTTATGTGCACTGATGAGAGTTCCCTGAGCCTTCTCTCCTTCAGGATGAATAGCCTTATCTCTCTCAGCCTTCCCTTATGGGAGGGAAGTAGTATAGAAGCCAATAGCTATTAACTATAATCATGATTCTGTATTCACATAAAACAAGGTCTAAGAGCTATATTCAAATTTATGAACTCAAGGGAACATACATATGTGTCTAAAATGAAATCTGGCCTAGCTAGTTGTAGATATGTGTTTGTTCCAGAAAAATTCTGTGATGCGCAAAAGAAAGAAAATTTGTCCCCATGATGGAATAGATAATTTTCAAAATTGTTCTATCACTTTTCTAATTATCTTCTTGCCTTGGGAAACTTTAGTCTGTGGGCCTAACCGAGGTGAATGCAGTTCACAGATGTCTGAAAGCTGAATCATCTCTTCCTGAACAGAAGGAAATGCCATGAGGAAAAGTGATGACTGAGAAAACAAAGATAAGGACCTGAGATGTGGGTGTTTCTCATGCCTACACGCCAACAGGTAGAAAGTTAGGAGTTCATGTAAAGGAGTTCAGGAACCTGTTGGGTTGGATGGGAGGATGCCCATATATTTGGAGATGTCAGCAGACACCTGCAAAGGCAGGATATGTGGCCTTGCAGAGACAGCCTTTGAGGGCATGAATCTGTACAAACCAAGTGGTATCATGTCCAGACTCATCAGTTCCGCTGCAGAATGGGTTTAATTACCATTAGTGCTATCCCACCCTGGTGGGGGTTTGCACTGCTTTTGGATGTAGTACTAGTTTAATCGTGTTTTCTTGGGTGTGACTGACCATGCTCCAATGTGAAATACATTCCAAGCAACTATAGGTGCTTTGTAACTAAGTCCAGTGGATATTGAGTCAGGTATGATCAGGAGCTCAATTAACTTCTCCATCTGAGAGATGAAAGCTGAATCATATCCCTAAATCAGCAACCAAAGCCAATTTTCTGGAATATTTAAAAGAAAGATTACAAACAGAGTGGTAGTACTAAGAGTGCTCAGGAATTCATCTCATATTCATCAGTCTCCATTGATAAACATATAAATTTTAGTTTCTTAGATATTTAATCTGCCAATCACTCTTCTGATTATCTGGGTGTTTAACACTGGAACTGAAAGCAAGACAAAAATCACTATTGTTCGATATATAACTTCCTATTTAGATTCTTATAAAATTATCCATGCCAACTGTTAAAACAGCTCATCACTAAATTCACAGTAATAAACAACAGGCATGTAATTCTCTTCCTACTCTGCAAGCAGCCGGGGACAAACTCATGTTGTTCTCTCTTTTCTCCCCTTATATATCTTCCTTTTTCTTTTGTCTTTTGCCTTTGTCCTTTTTTCCTGGGTATTTTTAGCAGCAGCTTTGGAAAATCAAAGTTGAAAAAGTGAGCTGTAGACATTGTTCTGAAGGCAGTGAGATTTGTATTCTTTCTTATTTCTTGTGATAATGAGATCCAAACTACTTGCCTTGGTGCCAAGGAAGCCCTATCTCCAGCTCCCACAAGCTTCACCCTTGAGGCTGACAAGCTCATAGTTTCTGAAGGAACATGGTTGCTAAAGGATGTCAGCAAGGGAGAGGTCCTTTCAGGGAAATTCTGACCAGTGTTCAGCACTGGTCTTGAAGATTAATCATGGGACCTTGAATTTGATCCAATATACTTATGATTTCATAATAAATTTATTAAATACATTAGTTCATTAATTTTGCACTTTCTTTCAGCTCTAATGTGAAAATATGGTTATAGAACTGAGAGAGAAGAAGAAGAAATCTAGTGACTGCCACTGAATATGTTTAACTCTCATTGGAGCTGTATAATTTAGTAACTGCCTTGTTTTCAATCCAGGCACCACTTTTTCAAAGTTGTTAGTAAATTTGTTATTTTTATACCAACTAAGAGAAAAAAGCTAAGTATTAATAGTTTTTATTCTTTCTTTGTATTTTTTCCTGTTTCACATCCAAAGGAACTGATAGGGAAGTCTTTCCATAGGAACTGGATTTATGTAGTACTCTACTCCACCTTCTTGTCCTGCTCCTCTGCTGCAATTACAAGAAGCAGGTATAAACCAAACTCCCAAAAGCTGTGGCTTACAGCTCAGTATATCAACTTACACTGAAGATGCAGGTGGTTTAGACTTACACACCAGACTCCAGGAGATGACAGCTGAGGCACTGGACACAGATTCACTCTTGCTGCCAACCCACTGAGTCAGACATAGGGAGGCACAATGAACTCACTGCATGTAAACTCAGGACACTAGACATTTAAAGTGTGAGAGTGGGTGAGTGTTAAAAGGAGGTCAGCTTTTACCACAGAGATGGCTGATGATTTCTACATAGATTGTCTTCTTTCTCTAGCTGTGGACCAGCTACATACAACTCCCTAGCCTCTTACATATGTTAACATTTTCATTACTTAAAATATTGCTAATATCCATCTTAAAATACTGATAACTTGAATATTAGAAACATTCTTACCCCACATGATCATCTAAAGTCCAGATTCTGAGTTCTCAGTTGCTTCTGCCAAGGAGGCCAGGGTCTGACATTTATGCCTGCGCACTTTGGTGAGCATCTGTAGCTTCAACGTCCTGTTTCATTTTCTCTGCTCCAATAAATGTGCATGATGTTTAGATGGTATTTCATAATACTGACTGGTGGTCTTAGCTCTCTTTATGGCAACTCTCACAAGACCAATTGCCAAAGTGACTCATTGTTCAGCCTCTGCTACAATGTCAATGCCTGCCTGACTGACATGGAAATTAAAACCTGTTGTTCTAGAACTTCCTTGTAAAAGTAAAGACACAGTTCCTCTTGGGGAAATGTATTTCAAATTTATGCCTTCCTTATTTATTTAATCATTCTACTTACTACATATTTTTTTTCCTATTGTTTGGGCCCACAACAGAGCTACTGAGCTGCTTTTCCATGTGCTCACCTTCTACGTCAACTCCTAACACATAATTTCAAAATAGTGGATAAAAACATTTTTAAATTCCTTCCATGTTTCCCTTTGAAAATGTGTTGCTTTCACAGACAGCTATAGGCTACCCAACTGCAAAGTGGTAACAAAAAACCATGATAGAGGTGGGAGACATAGGAGTGTGCAGTATCATTGAATTGCCCTATTGCCTGCCTGGTAGGAAGCTGGAAGATATCCAGGACAATGCTGAAGCAGGAAACCTGTGGTATACAATGGGTTTTGCTGACTTGCTTGCTGGTACCAGTTTCTTCATGATTTCTTTAATTTGGCCTTTTCCTGTTCCTTTCTGTGGTGCTGTCGGCATTGCTGTTTCTTGCCAGTTTGTCAGCTTTGATGTTTTTAAGTTGTGCAAAGCTGATGCATCAGCAATACCAAAAACACTGTAATAATAAATTCCATCTGATTATAATTCAATAAGAGCTTGTACCAGCTTGACTGTCTTTTACCTTAAGGCTACCTGACAATACTGTAAGGCCAAATTCAGAAATAACATGTAGAGAAGCTTTAGTTCAAAGGCTTTGAGGTTGGGCTGATTAATCTCCCTGGAATGTCAGGGCAGCCTCCTGCTCCACAGCCCAAGCTCAAGTAGAACAGGTGACCATATTCTTACTCCACCCTTTCAAAAACATTACAGGGGCCTGAGAGGAGGAGGCAAAGGAACATGTGGATGAGGAGAGGATGTGTGGTGCTAGGCTGGCACAGCAGAGCCTTGTGAAGGTACAACATTTTAACTTTATCAGCCTGATAAGATCTGGTAACATGAATGCATTTAGTGCCATATTACTCTTCTTTTAAGACTTCTCTGCAGTAGAGCACCACCATTTAAGGTTGGCAAGCCCTAGTGAGAGTTTAAGCCAAAGAAAAGCCTAAAGAAGTTGCTCTGCTGAATACCCCAAACCCAGGAATTCAGAATCTAGACGAATTCTGGAGCTGAACCGTGGACTATTTTGCCTTCCCATTATAGCACTCCAGGGGTTCATTTATATGGATATCTTCTGCATTCAGTCAATCTTTTTTTTCTGTTTGGTTGTTATTACTGTGTTGTTTCACAAAAGAGATACTTTTCTTATGATTTCTCCTACTTCCTAAGGTCAGTCAAAAATTTCTTACACATAACCCTTGAACTTGAATTTATAGTATCTGTTCTCCAGTTATCCTTGTGTGGGTTGACAACCATGATGCTTATATCTAATACACCCCACAGAAACATCTCATTAACTCAGCAGATTATTTAAAGGAAGGACTCCCTGCCAATTTCATGCAGATCAATACAACAATGTAGGAAGAATTGATGGAAAATGGACAGATTAGTATAATATTTTATGAGATTGAAAATGAGATTTAGTTTACAGAAAAGAAAAAAGCATTTGAATAGGTTTTAGACCTCCACATTGTTGGAGAGAAATATTGATAGTGGTAGAAACCTGGCAAGAGGAAGGTGACATCAGAGTCCTCAGGCAACTCATTTGTGCAATACACCTGCCTCCAGCCCAAAGATAAAACCAAGTGTTTATTCAGGAATGGCTGGTACCTTAGCAAGAGAAACAGGAAGAATGTCAGAACTGAAGTTCTGATGCTAGATACTTCATTCTGAGGTTGAGGAAAAGCCAGGACAGGGGACAGAGTGGGACTAAAAGGGCACCCAGTGAAGTTAAATGATTCAAACAAGAATACATAGAAGAAGAGGAGAAGGGAGGAAAAAGGGTCAAACACAAATGTTTTATTAGTGGCACAACTGTGGAGTTCATAGTGACCTGTCAATTCCCTCCTCCCTGTGCCAAACCAAAGGGGAATGGACCCTTTTCCAGCATAGAAAGTCCAAGAAATAGCATCAGGTAAAAGAAGAACAGAATAGATGGGGTTGAATTAGATGACCTCCAGAGGTTCCTTCCAGCCCTAATTAATCTGTGATTCTGTGAAAATAAAGTGGAATAGTCACAATAAATGCACTGAACAACCAGCATAGTTGCTGAATCTTACTGCCTTCCTCAAAACTTTTCAAAAGCTGTTGCTCTTGAAATGTAAGCTCTGGTACACCCTGGTTATCCAAAACCATAAAGAGACAGTGTCAGCATCATCCGTCTACCCTCCCCAAATCATGTGATGCTGCAAATGTAGGACAGGTTGGAGTGACTGAACTTGTGTGACACAAAAAATTACCATACAGAAAAACGGCTAGTTAAAATCTTCCCACCAATCCGAAAAGAGGGGCTGTGGAGGAGTCAGCTATTAAATTGAGCTTTGCAATCAAAGTACACAGGAGAACTGTTTGGAAGGAAATTTAATTTTTTAAGTTGCTACCTTGTAGCAATAATCAAAATGACAGCACTGCTGAGAGTTATTCATTTCCTGCAGACTGTCTAATTTGTGATTGTGGTAGCAATACATTTCTAGAACTCCAGTGAAGCATTAGCTAGGAGCTATTTTCCTCTTAATTTTGTCAAAACAGAGAAGTAGGGATTTCCAGCCCCTTTTTTCTGTTTCTAAACATGCATCTTCATTCAGAAAACAAAACTGGACCCCTCTGCCCTATGCAATTACATTTCTACAATTCAAGATAGGTTCTTGTGCTTTTTCTCCCCCTGACTAATGGCATTCACATTTAAGTGGTCACAACCAGCCTTTGAAGCCATTAACACCCCATTAAGATGAATGGGGTAACTTCCTATCTTTTGTTTCAGTCTCCTGACTGTGGAACTAACAGAACCGCAGCATATTGATTTGCAGAATAAAGAATACCTTAGCAGTCATTGAAGGAAAAAATATGGAGATTTAAATACAAGACTATGCTTCACTATTTGATGAATAACTTTGGGTAATCAACTATCCTGAAATTTCAACACCTGGAGAGATATTGTCACCTCAGTAATGGCGTAATGACATTTAAACCACTAATGAGTCTAACACAGTTTGCACTATGATGTAAATAATTGTGATCATGAAATTTCCATTTAACATTCTCTTAGAGAAAGTAAATAAGTGTGTGAAGCATCTAGCTTCTTTGTAAGTAAAACATCTCCCCAGGTTTCAATATCTGCTGACTCATGTATTTATTCTTATACATAAAACAATAATGTAAACCCTATTGTATTTATCTTTTCAGAATGCAGCACGGATACAGAAAATCTAGATAGAATTAAGTGTGTGCGGGTGAGGAGTGTTCGTCACAATGAGTAAATGTAAATAAAACCATATTGTGTCTATAGCAATTGTCCTAGCTCAGCTATATTAGTCTTACTCAGCAGAAATGTAACTTACTTGGGTTTTTGGAACAGTCATTTTACATTAGGCTAATTCTGGATTTTCTGCAGTAACAAAGAAGCTAAACTACATACCAGACAAAAAAAAACAGTCAAGACTCTTTAACCTGGTAAACTGTGGAAGCTCTCCCATGACCACATTTGAACCAGAGTGCACTAAAAAGCAGATAAGGAACAAAACGGAAATAGCACACCACTAAAATTCTGGCTTTGAGCCATGTGTGGCTCACTAATTTCCTCATAGTAAAAGATGCTTCATCATTACTATAGAAGCAGAAAAATAATACTCATTAATTTCTACAACACTTTCCTTTTTTTGCCTCTAGAAAGTAAGAGGCAGACATCCTACACCCCCATGAGAAGCCACCAGATGGTTTATAACAGATCATAGAGATCAATGATTTTTTCAGTGCACTGCTTCAGGATTCAATCAGGTAGCGAATAGGGAATGTTGATATCGGAAAGAACTGTTCAGATTAAGTTATGGCAACAGATTAACAAGGCATTTAATTCATCTGCTTAACATTACTGAGGGAGAGTTAGACATTGTTATTGATATTCTAGAGAGACACAAAGAGCAGGAGACAGGAAGGATTTGCCCAGGGCACCCATCAAGTCAGTGGTGAAATTGTAATCAGGACTTGGAAACTACTATAGCCCTGCTGCCAAGACCAAACAGCCTAATGAACAGCACTCTGCACTGGTTTGCATTTATAAGGTTGCTCCTTGCTCCAGATCCCTTGTTTTAAGGTTTTCTTTCTGGCACAGTAGGGCAAAAAAAAAAAAAGTTTTCTCATTGAGCATTTAAAATGCAGTGGACAAGGAAAGAAATCTTATTTTTACTTTCAATTAGAAGAACTTGACCTATTACACAGTGCCAAATGTGCTAACTTCCTCAGGGGTGATCAGGTAACCTTGCTAAGGCAAAATATCTGACCTTCAGACTTGTTGTTTATCGATTTGGGAATTGGAAATTGGATTATTTATAGTAAACGAGGAGGATTCCTCTCATTGCTCCTTAAGTACCTCCACAATATTTTTTTCCAATACAATAATAAATCTTCATTACTGACTGTTACTTTAAAACAATCATCATGAAAACATTCTGGTAATTTTCTGACACTGTTGGTTAGAGAGAGCAATCTGGTTAAATTTAACTAGTTTCAAGTTGCTGCTTTGGGATTTAGTGTGTTCTAGGTGGAATTAGCTTTGTGAGAATCTGATTTTTTAAAATTATTTGTGTTTGTTGGGATCTTTTCATTGCTATCAGACCCACATCTCTCCAGAAGTATTTTTCAGGAGTGCAAAGATTTAGACATCATTACTTATCCTTCACATTAGATTTAAATAAAGACAATATTAACCCAAAATCTCCTATTTCCTGACTTTTAAAACTTTTTTTCCCATCCATGAAACATGAAGAGAATCAATATTTCACAGGAAGTCTATATAAAACACAAAAAAAGCTACAAGCTATGTAAAGTATGGCTACATTTGGGCTAGAGTTTTGACATTATTTGGATAAAGAAATCTGGAGCATTTCATCTTGATTATAAAACTCTGAGGAATACCCTGGGTGTTTCACCGCCTGCTAGAAGAGATGACGGTAGAAAACTGGCAGAAGTTATCTCTTCCCACCCAGTTTAACTGATTCAGACAAGGCAATTTTGTTGGAAGAGTCTGCTGGCAATCAATATGTCTCAGCTTGCTCTTATGTGCCTTGCTGAGAAGAGAGAGAGAGCTGTTGGAAAAAAATCAAGACATGAAACTTTTTCTACTCTAGTTTAAAGCTTATGAAAGCAAATGATCTCCAAGGCACTCATCCTTTCACCTTGGTAAACATGCAACAAATCTAAATAGAAGAAAAACAGAATGACTCCTCCGTACTCATTCTCCTTCTGCAACAGTACTGAATCTTGCAGGCTGCATAACGGCATCTGCCTTGCCAGTCCACTGCAGCCATCCATAAGGCTCAAATTTGTAAAAAAAAAAAGAATAAATAAATAAGAAGAAAGACAAAAAACCGACTTTCAAGAGAACAAAGGAAAAGGAAGAAGATGCATTTTCAGACACAAAACCAGCACTTTGCCCTATATGAACAAGTTTTACAAATATGAATCTTTTCTGGGAGCATCTTTGTTACAGCTAGTGACTGGCACCCATTCTCCTGATCTGCCTGTCTTTCTTGGCACTAATTCTACAAGTAAGTAGAAGAGCATGCCTTTGAATAACAAACAACTTGAGATATTACTTGTTCCTAAGTAATTATTTAGCAGAGTTTCCTTATTGACCAAATATTTTTGTGTATGATATAAACAAACCTGAGCCCTGGAGGCAATAAACACAATCAGAATTTTTACGTGAGGTATTTGTTTACTTACTTAATAATATTGATGGATTATTAGTAATTTAATCTGGCAGCTCAGATGACACTATACCCCTCTGGAAACATAGCATCAGGTCGAAGTAGAAAACTTTCTACTTGCTCCCTTAAGGAACAAACAGTGTCCTAAAAATAGCCTTTTGTGTATAGCCTCCTAAGGTTATAGTGAAACAAAAGAGTAGTGAAATTTACAAAAGCTCTAGTCAAGTATAATATACTGGATT
This sequence comes from Anomalospiza imberbis, assembly GCF_031753505.1. Taxonomy (NCBI): domain Eukaryota; kingdom Metazoa; phylum Chordata; class Aves; order Passeriformes; family Viduidae; genus Anomalospiza; species Anomalospiza imberbis. The sequence goes on along the minus strand of NC_089721.1, from coordinate 41,044,789 downwards.
TTAATCAATAATACTGCATGTTCCTTTGCTGAAGCTGTAGGTTAGCAAGCCATCCCTGTCTATCTTAGAAACAGTTTTCTAAGAGCTGCCAGTCCACTCTGCCCTTTTCTACATCCATCGATTTCTTAGGAAAGATAGCTAGATATCAGTTTTTTGCTGGCTAAATGATACACACCATGACCTGATGCTCTGGCTTAAATCACCATGGGCCAACTGTGATGACAGGCAATTGAATCACAGAATCATAGGATGGTTTGTATTGAAAGGTACCTGAAAAATCAGCTATGGACAGGGACACCATCTACTATACCCGGTTGTTCCAAGCTCCATGCAACACCACTTCCAGGGATCAGGCATCCACTTCTCTAGGCAGCTTGTGCTAGTGCCTCACCACCCTGACAGCTGAAGATCAGTCCCAAAAGTTCAGTGCCACAAGAACAGGAAATGGAGATAACTGGATTAAATTGAGATAATCTTGAAAGAAGTCATTTTCCAGTATTTTACATGATACCTGATCTCACATTTTTCTTCTTGGTATTGGTTTGTGGTAGAACACTGTTTGTCACATTTCAAGACAAATTTCTCCATGTTTTAGCATTTACCTTAAAAAAAATGCATATCTCTGAGGGGGAGAGAGGTGTTCCAGACCTGCTAACCTATATCTCTCTGATTCATATGAAGACAGAAAGATAATTATATTGATGCAGCAGGCCAAATTCAGCAAAATCCACCTAATGTGTGATAAGAGGCACTGCCCTGCACCAGACAAATTCCAGTGAATAGATTTCCTCCTGAAGCTCTGCCAACAGGGAGCCTGCAGGGGAGCAGTAGGAGTAAGCCTCTGTTTTCTGTCATGAAGCTCTGGTGAAGAGCATTTTTAGATGTTCTTTCATGCTTCCCTTGCACCAGTCAATCCAATATAGGAATTTCATTATCCCACTGCAATGGGACTGTGGCATATAATATAAAGAAAAAACAAATGGAGCAATTGATAATACAAGCACAGGGTTATTGGCTAGGTGATGTCTTCAGTCCCTGTGTATCTCACTGAGGCTGCAGTCAGATTTGCCTGCCTCATATTGCTCTCTCAGTGGCATTTCCATACTAGTTTACTTTGGAGTCTCAGTCAAAAAGCAAAGCCTGTTTCTTGAAAAATGTGTGGGAATTTTTCTCTTCAGACATTTAATGAGTTAAAATTAGCTGGTGCAGAAAGATGGTAGGAAGTTCTCTGTCTCATGTGAACTCCATAACCTGGGGTAAAGTCTGAGATCAGGAATGAGATTCTCCATTCATTTGTATTGCATATTTGGGTAGCTGGCACAGGTCAGCATACAACAGGGAAAACTTCTATCAGAAGACCAGCCATATGATTGCACAACACACTCATCAGTACTCTCCCCAGAAGTAGTACTTCAGGAGCCTCAGCGAACAAGACCTACAGCACAATCTCAGCTTCTATAACCAGTTTGGAATTTCTTCTTCTGTAAGCCTTAATGCAGCACAGTCATGCAAACATCATTGGTCCTCCACCTACATTAAAAACAAAGGAGCTAGGCAAAGACTATTCTGTGGGCAAAATGAATAAAACAAGCCAGTGGTAGTTTTTTATAACTAGTCACTCTATTTCAATGCATACTTGAAAAATATTTTCCTTGCTGTACGAGGCCATGAAACCACAACAAAGGTACTCAGTATTTTCTTGTAAAGCATGTGTACACACATAGAGCCTGAGAATCCCCCCATGTTGTCTGAAATCCTGGAACTGTGCTTAATGCAATATGCATGGTGAAATACCAAAGCATGCTTGGACTAGCTGAGAGAGGCAATTAGGAGTTTCCTCACTTCGTTGCTTCATCAAGAACTTTAAAGGAATTTAGGGCTTTTATTTTTTCCCTGCAGAATGAAATTGTGACATGCTCTCGCTTAAAAAAATGTTGACTAATTCCAGAAGCCATTCACAAAGGTTATCCTATCACCTGGTTTTGAGGGGTGGGAAAAGGCAAAGAATCAGCTTTGGAACATGTAGACAATTTGTCTACAACTCTTTGATAGGATAATATTCTATTACATTGCTACTATGATAATACTATTATTACAGTGAGCATGGGGGACTCCACCCCTGATCTTACTTCAGGGTATGGTACTAACACATAATTCTTTCAAGTGTAACAGTGACTACTTGTAATGGTGAACCAAAAGGCTCTATTTTTCATATTGTGTTTGGAGGAAGTAAAAGGAAAAAAATGTTGTTCAAAGAATTGCAGAAAAATGAATGTTTATTTTATGCTGAAGATTTAATTATTTAGATACAGCTGCATTTATTAAAATTTTCATCTATCATATCACAATAACCTTGGAACTTTCATACTATACACAAGTGTGGTCCATCTACCTCAGTATTCTGTCTCCAATGGCCAGCATCAGAAGCTTCTGAGGTAGGCAGCTGTTAGAATATCTCTGCCCATGACACAATATCTACTTCACCCTTTCGTAACAATTTAGGCTGTATTCTACCCTTAATACCCAAAGACAAACACTGAAACATAAGATTGCCAAGAATAGCCCATTTTAATGAGAGCTAACTGCAAGACAGGGGAAGTATTTCTTTTTCTGTGTTGAATTTGCCATCTTTGGGGGACATTAAGTGGTGTCTCAGTTTGTAATTTTTCTGGCCCTTTCAGACTTGGCTATTTCCCTAACCATTTTGCCCAAATATTTCAGAGTCTGAACCAAATGACAGGCTTAGCAGCATGGTTAGTGCTCAGGAGCCTAGTGAGCTGCAAGAAAGAAAAACAGGAGTAACTTGTTACTTACTGCATCAGAAGTAGTTGAAAGATATTACAACTAAGATGACATTAAATAGTGAACCATGAAATATGCAAAAGTGCAGGAAAAACAAGTTGCTTGGGAACCATATTGCCAGGAAAGGAGAGGCAACCCTGCTTAAGCATGGACTCTTTTCTGCTTCGCTTGTGGTGACAGAGGAGGTAGAAATGAGACGAAATGGAAGTGTTGTCTGTCAGAGACAGCTCAGTTGAGTCAGCCCTGAGCATGCAGGACACCACCTATAACTGAAAGGAAAAAATCAGAAGACACAAATCCAGATGGTTTGACCCTAGGACCATGTGTTCTTCTAGAAGAGACTGACCCTTACACATTGTACCTTTTCAGCACTCAGTTTTGCCCATTTTCCAGCAATCCTAGATTAAATTCTGCTCATCAGTGTTCCCATTTCAAGACTTTGTATGGTAGTTGAAGAGATGGATGACACAGGCTGGTCTAAATATGGTACTATGAATGATTTTTTTCCCCCACAGAAATTACAGAATGTTAAGGGGTTGGAGTGGACTTCAAATATCTAGTGTTAACCCCTCTGCCATGTGCAGGGACACCTCCCACTAGACCAGGTTGCTCAAGGCTTTATCCAGTCTAGCTTTGAACAGTGCCAGGGATGGGGCATCCCCAGCCTCTCTGGGCAACCTGTTCCTGTCTCACCACCCTCAAGGTAAAAAATTTTTTCCTAATGGCTAGTATATTTTCCCCCTCTTTCAATTTGTACCCATTACTGCTTGTCCTATCGCTACAGTTCCCAGTGAAGGGTCCCCTTCCTTGTTTCCTCCTTTTCCTCTCCCTGTTTCCTGGTTTCTCTCTCCAAGTTTCTCTGTAGGCCCCCTTTCAGACACTGGAAGATACTATGAGGAAGGAAGATACTATGAGGTCTCCACTCAACCTTCTCATATAAAAACTCTTTCAAATATTAGAAACGTGATTTATCTAAAAAAAAATTTAATGGTTAGCCTAAAAGATATATAATTTTTCTAATTTGCATTGAAAGCAGCATATATTGAATATATTCAACGTATTAAATACATTACCCTTCAGCCAGTAGTCTCTACAATTTGAGCTATTGTTCAACAATGTTTCTAAATTACCGGGAAGACAGTAAAGAATCATCCATTTCCTTATGTTTTCCAGCAGCCATGTCAAAATCGGAAGTTCAAATAAGTCACTTAAAACTAAAAAACATGTTGCAACTAGTGGAAACCTTTTGGAAATGCAGCTTTAATTATCAGCTAAGAGATTGCAGTAAGGAGTCTGTGCCAAAAGGAACCTTCCGTTCAAGTGCAACTGATGATGTGATGAAGGACAGCTGAAAAATCACCTCTAGGGAACAATTTCTCTTCCATTGAAGCTGGTTAGGGCAAAGGAAAGCATTTGGAGAATCTGTTCCTTGCTCAATCCAATTTTCTTTATGTAGCCATAAAATTAAGTTCACAGTGCCATTTTTAAGCCCAAAAACTGCAGACCAGGCTCTTAGGGTTGGGATCACTGGTCTCTTTTGGACTGTAGTACATAACTTCTGGGAGCACCAGGAATGGTTTGGGGCTTAATTGCCTCACACAGATAGGTGCTACTGCCTTTTGTAGGAAAGAAAAAACAAAGCACTCAGGAAGACAGACAGGAAAAAGAACATTTTCCCATAAAATCCCAGAAACAAAACAATGTGCCCAAACCTGGCTTAAGCAGAAAGCTCAAATCACAACAAAACTGTATCAAACTGTGTCCTAGCCAACACCCAGAAGGGGTTTCCCCCATGCTCTAATGAAAAAACCAGCTCAAGTTCTGAATATATTATGAGAGCAAAGGCAGAGCTTCCAGCACACCACTTGGAAAGTGCTAACTCCCTATGCCACGGTTTTGCAGCTGCTGGTCCAGACAACTCACCCAGCCAGCTGTGCTCCCCAGCTGTGGCTTCAGGACAGCCTAGATATGCCAGTTTACCCTGGGGGCCTCTGCTCCACCAGGCTGCACAAACCTCTACTCAGTGTAAAAGGTGGCGTACAAATATCACTTGCCCAGGGCAGGTGTCCCTCACAGGCAATTCCTGCTGCTGCGAGGGAGGGATGTGTCCCGTGTGCCACAGGATGGATGGGCATACATCCCTTCTGTCCAGCACGGAGACCTCTCACAGGCCTCTCTCTCAGTGAGCCTACCCGGCCTCTGCTCATCTTCTTACCAGGAAGGGGACATGGGTAATAGGAGAAGCCTTTCTTATGATGACATATTTAGTATTCTACAGAAACAGGTTTTGTGGTTTTTTAAATAAGTGGTTATTACTCAAATTTCCATAATTATGTTATCAATAAGGCAATTAGCTGCGCAGACATATTCACAATATTGAGATTTTTAATACTGTAGATAGAGACGAGGTGAGATTTTCAAATTCACATGGGAATTCATTTCCCCTTGATATTACATGAAAATAAACAGCAGAAAATATTTCTATTTATCTGCATTTTTAGCTGCTAAGTACTTTTAAATTCTGATTCTTAAAGACCAAGACTAAAATCCCAGATCTGTTTAAATCTATGTCAGATTCCCATTGATTTCCAGGACATCATCTTAAAGCTATATTCAAGCATCTAAATATTCTGTCTTAATAAGTATTTAAATCTGTAATAGCTCTCATATTTAGGTAAATATGGATCCTAATGTAAATTTTGAAATTTAACAGCAGACCCATATTTTAAGAAATCCTGCCTGTAACAATACATATGACAATTTTCATTATTTTAGGCATTTTAAAAATGCAGAATACCCAAATATAGACCATTTTCTGAACATTAAAATAGGGTAAAAATGTCATGTGTTGTACTCCTGGATATGTATTTTTCTTTTTTATTTTTTTGAGGGTAACACATGATGCAGATTAGAATGTTCTACAGCAAGATTGTATCTGCAGAATCTTATAAAGATTCATTTTAAGGAGTTGCAAATTTTATCTGTTTTCAATGTAGGGTGTAAAACAATAGGACAAGTATATGAAACTTATAACTGGAACAGCACGAGTGCTACTGGAAAGATTTGGAAACATTTTTGCAATATTGTACCTAAATCTGGGGCAGCTCAGGGTGAGCTGGTTTTGTAACTAACATCATTTCTGTACTAAGACAGAAATTAATTTTTTTTTTTATTGTAAAATATTAAAAAGAAGGAAAAAAGAACTATGGAACACCTGAAACAGCCAAGCTACTCTAGTAAATAGATATTATTATTTGAAAATGAATGATGACTGTGAGGTTTTAATTATTGATTTTAAAAATTGCTCTTGGTCTGATACCTCTGTTTTAGTTTCTGTCCAGATCAATTTTTACAACTGATATAGTTCCTGAAAAATAGAGCTCATAACAAGACCAGTCTCAGATCCTAAACTATGATCAGGTTCTACTATAAAGAAAAGTATAGAAGTCCCTAGGTTTACTGCATTTTCCTTTGTTTCCTTACAGTCCTACACAAAATAAAACCCAAAAAACCCCACTGAAGGTAAATTCATTAATGTTGCTGTCTTGCAGAGCATTAATAGGTTTCAGAAATGAAATTCTTTTATTAATTTGATTAAGTCAAAGGAAAAAGGAAAAACCAAGGTTTCCATGAATAATTTAGATTACCACCATATCTTCAAAGGTCATATGTAAAACATTATTATACATCAAAAGTTCCTCACAGTCTAACATACATTTAATTTTCAATAATGTTGATTTATTGTTTTATAAAGCAAAATAATAAATATAATAAATTACCCTTATATTTTCTGATCTCAGTCACTAAAAAATAACTGCTGTAGTTTTACATTTTCAGTGTGAAATATTAAATACATAAATCAAAACAAGATTATTTTTCATCTGGAGCTAGCTGGAAACTGGTTTCTGAAACTGACAAATTCATTTTAGATAAATGAATGTTTTAGGAAAAATATCTTTACTGAGTCCATAGCAGCTCTAAAAGAAACAAGAATTCTGTGTTCTATTATCCTACTTTAGTTGGCTTCCCTGTGATAGGTGCTGAGTCTTGCAAATGCAGCGGCTGGAAGCAGCTCCAAGTTTCTCAGAAGTTCCAAGTTTCTCCTGTTCTCCTTGCCAGTATTCTCAGTGCCTTTGCCTGCTCAGAGATCATTCTCTTCATGGTGCACAGCAGCACTGCTGCTAGGCTGACATCCTTCATAGCTGAAAATTCTGTTAGGAGATGTTTGTATACATATATATGTAGGTACGTTACCATCCCTAAAAATAATTGTTTACTGAGAAGGACATTAAGAAATCAAGAATTATTCTGATGTGAAAAAGCAGATTCAGCTGCTTTTGCACTGATTTTGTCTCAACAGAAGCTTCATTGAGAGCTAGAAATACTGCTTTGCATCCTTGATTAAAAAGAGTAAATCTAATTCTAAGGAATCATTATAACATTTAAATACCATTCAGCTCTTAGTGTACTTAAACATTCAACCACAAGAAGCTTTCAAAAGGAATGATGATAATAGAATACTAAAGAATTTGAGGGTGCATGAGTGAATAGGAAGGAAAGAAAACCTGGGTCTACCTGAGGCTAGACATTAGACTGTTCCAGAAAACAGGACCATACCCAACATACTCGCCTCAGGGCCTTGTCTGAAACCTGGGACAGATCATATTTTGGCAGCTTTCTGCTTGTGGTGTGCACGGCTTTTTTTTTTTTTTTTTTCTTTCTTATTTGCAATTTTAAGATAGGTTTATGTTTGGAAACAATACACTAAAAGAAAACCTCAGCAACATAACATGGAAGAAGCCAATCAAACACCATTTTTTGTATGTATTTGCTTACCTTTCCTTCTGAAGAGACAACACTGGATCTTCCTTGGTCAATATATTTGAGAAGCATTTGCATGAACACAAAGAATAAAAGTTGATAAAACAATGTGCCTAGCATGGGCCAGTCAAGATCTTTTATCTTGGACTGTTTCTTGTTGGGTTTTTTGGTGTGGTTTTTTGTTCTTTATTTCAGCCTAATTTCTTTAATTTTAAGAATCAAGAAAAAAAATTTCAAGCTCATCTAAGCTATTGTGGAGATGTAGATCACATCCATGTGATAGGCTCCTGAGGGGGTGTCCCATAGCTGAATGTTTCCATAAGCTGGCTGGTAACTTACTGAGTTACTTACACAGACAGGAAATCTTTCAAGCACATTTTTCAATTTTCTGCTAGAAAGATAACATTAAAAAAGCATTTATCAACAGAAAAGAAAAAATTTTGCTATTGAGTTTGCTACTTGAGGAAGAACTACTATTGGAATTAATGTAAATGTTTATTCAATAATATTACTTTTGTTATTGCTGTTTACTTCCTTAGCCTTTATTTTGTAGATGTCTTTCAATAGGTCTACTTCTAGGTGCATTTAAACTCTCAGCTTATCATTTCTCTTCACAATTGAAAATAGATCTTACAGGAAATTAACTTACATTTGCAATATTTTAGTACTGAGAGAGCAGGTTATTCTTTCCCCTTTTGAGTCATGGGGTGACAGAGGCAACTGGATATCATAAATTAATTAAACTCAGACAGCCAGGAACTTCATTAATGATACCTGTAATTCTATGAATTGATGCAGAGCCAAATCTCAAGATCTTAATGTGACTCTCATTAAGACAAAAATCCACTCAGGTAACAAGGAATTTTATTTGCTCAAGACCTAGGGAAGGGTTTCAATTTGGCATGTTGTGGTTTCAGCCCTTCAGCCAAACCCTTACATGCCGAAAAGGATCTTGATACCAACCAGTTATTTGCAGACCAGTTTGATCTGACAAAAGAGATGGTATGAAATCTGGACTAAAACAAAAGAGCAATGCACAACATATACTGACTGAGAAGTTTCTTTGCTGCATTAAGCTATTTTAAATTTTGAATCCTCTGGAGTCAAAGTGTCCAGTAAACCATGAGTAGCTTGCCCACAGAAAATATTAAATGAATAGCTATAGAAAACTATGACCAAATAGAGAAAAAAAAGAGTAACTGGCTGTTAGCTTTGACCAATCCATCTTAAGATAATATGAAAAGACATAGTGATTAACTTCAGTTATTCAGTCTTGGAATCCTGCTGGATGCTTCAAGGCAGTCAGTGATACCACAACAGCTGGAAAAACACAAGTATTCACTGCCATGTGAGGCAGAGATGAAGCATGTAAATGATCCCAGAATTCATTTTCTCTGTGTCTTGCATTTCTCTGTATGCCATAAAATGTGTCCCCCTACCTCTTATTTGCCAGTAGCCCAGTCATAGATGAACTATGACATTTTCCTTCAATTTTCTTTTACAAAATGAGAAAGTATACCTCTTCTAACCAGCAGTTACCTCATAGAAGCAGAAAAATTACAAGAATTTAGAGGATTGATAAATCCATTGACAAAAAATCGTAGATTCTTAACACATCCAGAATCCTGTACTAAGTTGTATAGTTGTTTGCTTATAAATTCCCTTGGAAATTCAAGTCCAAACTACGCTTCATAAAATTTATCAAATCAGCAATTGTGTGAGATGATTTTGATGAATTTAATAGTGCATTGGACACAGTAATTTATATGTGTAGTTAAGCAACAGTCTTTGTTTTGTTCAACTCTAACCATTTGCAATTTAATATTGTATGACTGCAGCACACTGTGTCATTAGAAAAGTATGTATATATTATGCATGTACAGACTCTCATTAAGCAACCACAAGAAAAATTGTTTTGCAACATGCTGTCTCCTCCAAAATTTTAAGCTCAAAGCAGTTCTTTCTTTCTCTTTTCTTTCTTTCTCTTTCTTTCTTTCTTTCTTTCTTTCTTTCTTTCTTTCTTTCTTTCTTTCTTTCTTTCTTTCTTTCTTTCTTTCTTTCTTTCTTCCTTCCTTTCTTCCTTTCTTCCTTTCTTTCTTCCTTTCTTTCTTTCTTTCTTTCTTTCTTTCTTTCTTTCTTTCTTTCTTTCTTTCTTTCTTTCTTTCTTTCTTTCTTTTCTTTCTTTTCTTTCTTTTCTTTCTTTTCTTTCTTTTCTTTCTTTTCTTTTTCTTTCTTTCTTTCTTTCTTTCTTCCTTTCTTCCTTTCTTCCTTTCTTCCTTTCTTCCTTTCTTTCTTCCTTTCTTTCTTTCTTTCTTTCTTTCTTTCTTTCTTTCTTTCTTTCTTTCTTTTCTTTCTTTTCTTTCTTTTCTTTCTTTTCTTTCTTTTCTTTCTTTTCTTTCTTTTCTTTTTCTTTCTTTCTTTTCTTTCTTTCTTTCTTTCTTTCTTTCTTTCTTTCTTTCTTTCTTTCTTTTCTTTCTTTCTTTCTTTTCTTTCTTCTTTCTTTCTTTTCTTTCTTTCTTTCTTTCTTTCTTTCTTTCTTTCTTTCTTTCTTTCTTTCTTTCTTTCTTTCTTTCTTTCTTTCTTTCTTTCTTCTCTTTCTTCTTTTTCTTTCTTTCTTTCCTTCCTTCCCTCCCTCCCTCCCTCCCTTTTAACAGTTATCTTTCACTGACACAAAAAAGGAAAGGTGTACAGCAATTCTCTTCTGCATATATAAACAGTTGGTAAGGTGTAAGATCATCTCCATAATGCAGTTAACTTTATCACATTTAAGTTCTGCAGTTATTTGTTGTTTCTAAAAATCACGGTGCTCCTATAACCGCCACTCAAAATGTTTTCCTTTGTATTTGCCTGTTTTTACTTTCTAGCTTCATGTATATGTCTTCAGATATTTAAAATACTGAGTTCTTATTGGTCTTTGTGATTAATTTTGAATTTTTATGTCTTCCTGTTGTTTTGAAATTTGCTTCAGAAGTAGAATGAAGCTGTCAAAGGAAAGACAATGCTAAGTACACATTAAACAGTGCATATCTGTCAAGGTTATGAAAATCATCTGAGTCAAATTTAGTTGCTATGAAGCCCAATAATGACAATTTACAAATAGGTGAGATGGAGATCAGATGTAATGAAGTTACAGAAATCAGAAAAAATTAATATCTCAAGGCTTTGGAACATGCAGAATTGCTGTAGTACTTTTTTTTGCTGCAGCATGTCTATGTTGAAGCAGTTAAGAGTGAGAAAAAGAGTAATGGACTACACAGGAAAGAAAAGTTATGATAAATTGAAAGTGAGGAAGTGAACAAAGATGACAGTCGCTTAAGAGCAACATATAGCTGTAAATTAGGAGATAGTCACTTAACAAGAGAAGAGAAAACTGACTACAGAATAGTTTCATGAGGGTAGAAGCCCCAGTGGAGTAGCTCCAAGGACAGGCTGCCAACCCCAAACTATTTAAAAGACTTAACTCTTTTTGGAGAGGGTATTCTCTGTCTCTCACAACAACCTGATCTTGTTAGGCATCTTGGTCATAAAGCTAACTACTTTGTTTTAACTCTCTGGGATCAGTCTGACAGGGTTTACAGAAAGGCAGTTTTAACCCAGATGCAAGAAAGAAGGGCCCAGTGTATAATGATGGAATGGTGTTCTGTGCCTTGGCAAGTGACTTGGGTGAAGAGTGACCAAAACCCATTTACTCCCATGCATTTATATTTTACATATATATGAAGAGAGAGTTCACCAAGAAAGACATTATTATTATCATAACGAGTCACAAGGGAAAAAAAACCTTACCTGAAGTGAGTAGTTCCCATGTTTCTGTGATTTCACTTTGCCCAGTAATAAATCTTTTCTATGATTTGTGTCTCTAGGTAAGACTCAAGGCTGATTGCTCATTAGCTATCTGTTTACAGTCTTTTGCCATCAAATTTTAACAGGTTCCATTGGGTGATTCAGCTGTGAGTTATGCTGTGCTCAGGAATTGCCAACATCCAAATGAAGTGATTGTAGTTCAAGAAGTATGCTCTGTGCAATGTCCTCAGCAAAGTGCTTCACCATCCCAACCCTCTTTAGTCTTAGAATAAAGATTTTAATAATAATAATTAATAATAATAATAATAATAACAACAACAACAATAATGTCCTTATAGCAACCATTTGATTAATTTAAATAAAAGGGTGTAAATGTGAAGACCAAGGGCATTTTATTCTAGGAGGAGTGCCAGCTGAGTGATGCTATTTGAATGGGCTCCAAGGCCCTGACTCAGTTCCCATCCCTTAGTCGTCTGGTGCCACGTCAGATGTGATGCTGTATCCCACTTGGCCTCCATCTGTCTCTCCAGAAGGCTACAGGCCTCCTCATGTGCTGCATCTACCACTTCAGGCAGATGTCTTAGATACTTTAGGGCATCTAAATATTTATGCAATTCAGCAAAATCAACCCCCAAACTTTTAACATTGTTTCACCTGAGAATGCAATTTGGCTCAAAACCACAAAGCATAAAGTGGTAAATACTGTAAGTCCCAGCTATGCAGAAGGCTTGCTGTCTGAAATCCCCTTATAGTCAATGAGAATCTGGTTAACAGAATCTAGAAAGCCACACGGACTTTACAGTAGGCACCTACATTAGGTCTACTGCTCAAAAGTGATTGCTGACAGCTAAACTCAGATATTTTAATCTGGGCATCAATCCCATACTATGTATCCTAAGAAAAGAATACAAGGACAGTAGGAGCTAATGCACAGGAACAGTCAGAAATCTCTGAAATGAACCCTTAAGAATTCAGAGCACAAAACAGAAGTAGAGTGAGTCCAAGACCAAATGAATAGTTTCCACCACAAAAACTGTAGGTGTACAAAATTAACAAAGTAAAGAGAACGGAACATGTTATGATCTGTACTGTAAAATGAGAGAATACAAGAAAAAAAAATGCTTAATCTGATATATACCAAGTTCTCACCATGCTCTCCACCTTCTCCAGTACTTGAACTTCAATTGATTTGTATATTTATCAGTTGCTTAGGACTACCTATACATTGATTCACACACTATGTAGGATGTGTAACAATAGCATTTCCTAATCATGGCACAACATGAACCATTTTGATAACTAAGAGAAAGCTGACTACCAAATAATGCTCACACCTGTTTAGACAGAAACCTAAGACCTTAATAAGCTGCAGCACTTTAAGCATTTACAATGTAGATCTAAGGAACTGTGAAGATTTTAAATTACGAAGTAAGCATCACACTGGTCTAGGCAACACAATGAATCATTGTGAATCACCTGGCAGAAACTGCAACTAAACTTCAAAGCAAAAGTTATTGGCTTGGACCTCTGGGTGGAGAGAGCTATAAAACACTAACATCAGCTTTTTTGTGTAGCAAGCTCATTAGAGAAAGCTAGCCCTGCCCAGTACATTGTATTACTAATTTAAGGACTTTTCTTGCAACTCAACTACTTTTCCTATGCTCTTTCACTGTAAACGTAAATGCAGAAGGAAATACCACTGTAGTACATGAACATATTTTCTTTCTCTGCAATAGTCTTTCCCCTTTTTACTTACTTTTCTCTCTGCAACAGCTTTCTAAAAATTCCTGTTTTCTGGCATAGCAGTCCCAGAGGAGGGTTTCAAAAGAATTCTCATGTCATTTGACCAATATCCTCTGATATCCCTGTTCTTCTCACTCTTTTCAGACCTCTCACGATTTTAAATTGTGAGGACTGGACTAAAATCAATAGATGCCCTCAGTTTGAGTCTGTGAGAAGTGAGCATTTTGTGGAAAGCTGCAGGGTTCCGCCTTCTCTCTTGCACTCTGCTCTTCCAGTTGCTCTCCAAAGCAGATGAAGAACAAACTTTTCTTCCCCTGTATCTATTTGGAGACACATTACGGAAAACGGGCAGGAGACACACCATACCATCCAGAAGAAACAGCTGATTTTAAAGTTATTCTTCAAGTACCAGAAAGCCAAACTCTTGTCTACAATCAGGCTTTTTCCAGTACTCTGACATGTGCAGGATAAATGCTAGGGATGGTTTTAACCAACTTACACTGTCAAAACAATATGTTCAAATCTTCATTATAGATGAGAATCAGACCCAGGGTCTCTGTTTTGTATAGCTCAGCTGCGGGTATGTCTGCATGCATGAAGAAAAGAATGAAAGTGGACTAAGAAAATGCTTCCCTACTTAGAAAGAACTACTTAAAAATGGAATGTAAAACATATCAGCTAACTCTTCTTAAAAGGCAGAGAAGCACAGCCCACGCAGGAGAAAGAGCCAAGCTACTGACATCTCCTCTGCTTACGATAAAGGAGGACAACTGTGAAAAGTCCTTTCTTTAGTTTCTCCAGAGTAGCAAGTGCAGGAGTTGAGTAGACATTAATCACATTCCACTCTTTGTATATGAGGAAGAAACTGGGGTGTGGAATAATATGATTGTAATGAAATATAACCAGCTCTTTGTTGGAGAGGTTCTGAATTCCTGGGTCTGTGTAAGTGGGATGTCAGCTGTGGTTCTCTATTTTACAATGGGAAAGATTTCTCTCTGTCTCAGGATACCTTCCAGCAAGGAAGGGAAAAATATATACTTATTGCAGCATAAGTATACTCCAAAGCTGTCCTTTCAGACAGTATGTAAATTCAGACCTTTGATGGTCAACACTGGTGCCACTACCCAATTAGAGGCTGTGTTATTAGGCTCTCAGATGTGTGGGTGTTCTGTAATAAACTCATTTTAATATGATTAATGTTCATTACCTTCTAGTTCAAGATGATTTCTTGTGTTACTTTGCAGAGTCAAACACCTTACACCCCAGTGGTGGTTAAACTTCACAGGGTAGGTGAAGTGATTCGTACATATATGTTTTGTCTCTAAAAAGACTTTGGCATCCTACAGGACAAAAGACACATTTAGTAATGCAAGTAATCTTTGTCAACAACGAATTAGATGTTGAAACACAAAAGCCAGATTCAGAGGCATGAATATTATTTAGTTTCATTTATATTTAAAAATATGGGAAATACACATGGCAGGGCTCATGAAATTGTTCAAGCTGTTTTTAATAACAGTCATTATTTAAAAAATGAAACTTCTCCTAGTGTCAAAGATGAACTGGGAAGAAACAAAGGAAGAGAAGTAACTCCTGCAGCACCTTTGTGCCCTTCTAGAATTGCTGCTCATCATTCTTTCTTTCAGCAGCTCCCTTGCTCCTTTTGTACAAAAAGTACCACGACCTAATGAAACTATTAAGGCCCAACAGCTTAAATATGCTCTTCTGTTCTTTTCAAGAATAAGTGTCAGCCATCAAGACAAACTATACCCACTGCTTCACTATCAGCAGAGTCATTGTTATCCCAGATAGGGTGCCCTAAAAATAAAAGCTATTCTGTACGTGCAGCTTCATCAAGTCAGGTCATGTCAGCCCTGCAGGGTAGACCGAACTGTACTAATTTTATTACTCTATTTTTAAACATGACCTCCTTAGATCTTTAAGTGTGTCCCACATAACAATGCAGAAGTGGCATATTGTATTCAAGTTTCTTCTCCCAACCACCCCTAATTTCTGAATATCTTACCCAGTTAGTGTATTTGCTCTCCAAAACTGTGAAGAAGTGGTTATATTTGGCTTAATGTCACCTGTTGTGGCATTAATGATGGCTTAATGTCACCTATTGGCTGTTCAGGAGTCATGAGATGAAATCAAAATTTATATCTACAAGACTGATCTGTGTTACCAGTTTAGTGCCCCAGCACTATATTTCACAGAGGGTTCCACCCCTAAAACAACTGAATTTTACAAGCCCATGAACATAGTTGCAGAGGGAGGGTTTAATCCTGTGTAAACTCAGATACACTGATGGCTGGAAGTCACTCTGAGTATGATTGTCTCTCAGAGATAACACAAAAATTCTTACGTTTTTCTGGTACATCTGAGGAATTTTATCCTTGATAGCTCTCCTACTACAACATCAAGGTCATTCAGACTATCTAAGAGTTATAGTGTTAGCAGAAGACACAAAAATAGAAGAATTGTCCATATTTATCAAGACAAATTGACAGAACCCCATTGGCACAAAGATTTACTCCAAGCTGCAGTTCTTAGATTACCATTCATATTTGGATTTTTTACACTAGCTGACACTGGGCAGGTACATACATTATAGGACAACTTTTTCAAGCATGAGCTGAATAAAAAAGTACTTTTCCTTCCCTTGTATCTATTCCTCACCTGAAACAGTTTCAAGGCAAGCAAAAGACATTTCAGTTGATGCCATAGTAGTGGTTTCAGAAAATAGTGAGAATACATTCAGTGTTCAACATGTGCACAATAAAAAAATCACAGAATCCTATATGAGAGGAAGATGAGGAAGAAGAACCAGACTGTATTCAGCAGTTTGGTGTAAAAAGTTCGTTAGACATTCAACAAAGTTTTTGTCATAAGCAATGCCATATTGTCAAGGGTCAGACAGGAACATATGTTAGGAGCTTTAGGCAGAATCTGTGGACAGCATTCTCAGTACCCTGTCACAGTATGCCTTGAAATATCCATATTCTTCCCTTGCAGGGGTGGATGATGGTTTGGGTTTGTGTTGTCACAAGGTTGTCACAGCAGGGGAGAAGGGGCCTACATGGATAGCTTTCATGAGAAGCTGTCACAAACTTCCCCTGTCCATTGATACCAATCCCAGCTGGCACCAGGGTGGAACCACTGCTGGCCATGACTGAGGGCATCAGTGATGGTAGGTAGCTGCTCTGGGATAACAAATTTAAGAAGGGGGAAACATTACTGTGTAGAAGCAGCTGGGAGAGCCAAGTGAGAATATGTGAGAGAAACAGGTCTGCAGATCCCAAGGTCAGGAAAGAAGGAGGGACAGGTGGTGCCCCAGATGCCAGAGCTGAGATTGCCTTGCAGCCCATGGTGCAGCCTATTGTGAAATCCCTGAGCCCCTGCAGTCATGGGAGATAAATGGGGAGCAGAGAGCCACCTGCAGCCCATGGACACCTCACACTGGAGCAGGGCGATGCCCAAAGGAGGCTGTAGATTCTGGATGAGCCCATGCTGGAGCAGGCTCCTGGCAGGAGAGAGAAGATAAGAGAAGAGACCCATGCAGAGAGGAGCCCACACTGGAGCAGGTTTCATGTTGGGATTTGTGACCCTGTGGGGTTGTAAGCTGGGTAGTCTGTTCCTGTAGGACTGTACACTGTGGAAGGGACCCACATTGGAGCAGTTCTTGAAGAACCATAGTCCATGGTTGAAGTTCATGGAGAGGTCATCATGTTGAAGTTGATGGAGAATCATCCCACATGGGAGGGATCCCATGCTGGAGCAGAGGAATAGAGTCAGGGGGAAGGAGCATCAATGCATGGTAAACTGACTGTAGACCTTATTTCTATTTCCTTGTTCCATTGGTGGGCAGGAGATAAAGGATTTGAGAGCTACAGTAAGCCCAGGAAGAAGGGAGGGGTGTGGGAAGATGTTTTAAGATTTGGGTTTATTTCTTATTATTTTAATCTGATTTTTTGGCAAATAATTCAGTTAATTTCACTGAGTCTGTTTTGCCTGATTGCAATTGGTCACTGATCTCTCTCCCTGCCCTGACCTCAACCTATGACCCTTTTGTTGTATTTTTCTCTCCCCATCCAGTTGAGGAGGGCATTGAGTGGCTTGGGTGAGCATTTAGTGTCCAGATAGCATCAAACCACCACATCTGGCCATCCCAAGGAGGTTTAGAGCAAGTTAATGAGATCATTGGAGACAACAGGTTCTTAGAAAGGTGTGGTGCCTGCTGCACTATATTCCATTGACTAATCCCCAGCTGGGCTTCTTTGAACTTGGTAGGGTGCAGAGTTTTTGGTTTTTTTTTCATTTTGCCCAATTATCTCTTGGTATGCAAGTGTCTGGAGCTTTTTTGTTTGCTTGTTTGGAAGGAAGGAAGGACGGGCTTTGGCTCAATATTTCAATTGCACATTAGAAATTACTTAATTTCTCTTCCCACATACCTCATTAGCTAAGAAAATAGTACTGAAACAGGAAGTAGAGGTGGCTATTGCCTCCTCTGGTTAACTACTTCCACAAAAATGTATATACCTTAGTACATGTAAATGATCACCTAACACAGCAGTTTAATGACATGCAGGCAACCTTGTTCATCTCATTTCCAATGGCTTTTCTGCCAGAACAAAACTGGCTTATTCCAATAACAAAAGACTGTAGAAAACAAAGAATATTTCTTCATAGGAATAGAGCATAGGGATATAGCTGTGAATAGGACAGTTTTAGGCACTAGTATGTCTGTGTGGATACAGCGTGTCTAATGTACAGGGCTACCAAGACATTGGGAAGCTTTGTTCAGATAATTTTTATTTTTGCTGCCCTAGCACAGCAATGCTGCCATTAGCCCATTCAGCCTGATGACACAGAGCCCAGTATTATATCATGTGACTATATCCAAGGAATCAGTGTTAGTTGGTCAGATGCAGAAATTCAAACCTGAAAAAATATGTACACCCTCCGTTTCTCTCTGCTGTTCTGTCTGCTTTCATTCTGTATTCTCTCTCTGTCCCATGAATGATTGAGATGACAGTGAACAAAGAATGAGAGACCCAAGATCTGTGTTTATCGGACACAGTCTGAAAGACTTGCTGCTCTTATAGGAAGCAACCCTGACATCTACTCTTGCCATTGGGTAGATCAACTTGCCAGCTTCACATTTGTGCCACTAACATTTTCTCAACTTTACTTCTCAGAAAAATGGAGAATAGACACATCAAAATTTTCTTAGAAACATTTGCATAACTTTTTTGTTCAATTGGTTTTGGGTTTTGGGGTAGCTTTTGTTCGTTTTTTTTTTTTTTGTTTTTTTTTTTTTTTTTTTTTTTTTTTTTTTGTAGTCAGACAGAAAAGTGCTGAAGAACACCAAGCTACAGATAATAAACATGTTTGTTAACAAATATATTGTTAACAAATATATTGCTAACAAATATATTTATTTGAAACATATATTTATAGCTGGGCTCATGCTGGACAAAGTAATAGTTTCACACAAATCAATCAGAAATTATTTTCATCTGTCTCACTACAATATGCTTATGCATCAAATCCTGACAGGCTGAGATGTTGTCTCTGGTACAGCTTTTGGAGTTTGAAGCCTTCACACACATGGCCTCTGAGAATTTTCCAGCAATTGTCCAGACATCTTTGCTGGATGTGAGGTTCAGAAGTGTTGTTAAGTGGAATTCTCCTGGAAAGCAAAGATGTATCTGTGCTGGGAGAGCTTAAATCCTCCCAAAATAAAAAATGCAGTGAAATGACCTTTTCTTCTGTTTGTTCTGTTGCAGCAATATATGCATGTAATGATTTTCAGGGCTTGTAGCTGACTGTTTCTGAAGGACATTAGTATTCACTGCCTTCTTCGTTTCTGCATGAATATGTAAAAAACAAAAGTGTCGTGTTGTTTGAACAGATTTCTGGCCAGCCTTAATTTAGAACTGGAGTGTGTGCACATAGTTGGCTATTTCAAACTATCAGTCTGCTCCAAAAGGTTTGCTTTGTTTAGTTAAGAGGCAAAAAAAAAAAAAAAAAAGAGTTGGTGACACTAATTCTTGGGGGCTGGAATTATCATATCAAACAGTGTTCTAAACTTGGGACATCCCAGTGTCTCTTCATCTGGTTCATATTTTTGAAACAAACAGTTCATGACTTAGATTCAGTTTTCATACACATCATAAACTCCAGCTGAAGGGAAAAATAAAAAGAAAAAGAAAACCCTACATTGTTATGACATGGCTATAAATAAAGACATTGAATTATAACAGTAAAATATGTTATGCAAATTGCAGCTAATTTTAAAATAGCCCAATCTGACTGCCTACAGAGTGAAGAATTATATCATGTTGTTCAAACTCTTAGTTAATTTTTTATGCCTTCCAGCCATTCCTATTATTCCAATTTTTAAATACTAACAGCCATGGCAAATGATTTATATTGCCATGTTAAAAAAGAAGTGGGCAGATCTGCAAAGCCCTCTGAGTTACTTGTTTGCTTCAGGTAGGTAACTGGTAATTGCTACTTCTTCTGCATACTGGGCCTCTGGTGTCTGCTCCCTTCTCTGACATTAGACAATGAGATTTACAAAGATGCCATTTGGCAGGATATTTTAGAGAGATTTGTTATGAGTGTTTTTTGATTGTGAGGTATCACAAGTGCTTTTAGCTGTGTTTCTTAGCAAGTGGGGCTGGCAAAAGCTGCATGTGATGTGACAGCACAGAATTAAGTTTGGAACAATAGTTAAAGAAAACGCTTGAAGAAGAAAACAAGGTCACTGTCCATCTGAGGGAAATCACACTGAGTAAACAAATTCAGTGAGAGGTCAATGTATTCTGGTTAAGAAAAAAACCCCAGATCTTTGGATTGGCAGGAGACAGTGCCTAGGAGCCATTTAAAGAGACCACACTGTTTGTCAGAGCCCTTTTCTGGCTGTGACTGTCCTCAACTCACACAACACACATCTTACAAGGAGAGTTTTCTGATTTGGGGGATATCTGCTAATTAGACAAAATGCTCCATGCTTCCTACATAATCAAAAAAATGTGGCCAAAGCAAAGTTAATTACAATGTATCGAGAGTTTCAAAGAAACAGGCTGGGTGGGGAGAGGGGAAGAAGCAGAAAAATAGTAGGTTAAAATCTTTTTGGGAACCAGACGGGGAACAATGCCAATCTCTGATAATAAAGTTAAAATATGTTTGTCTTAGGGGGTTTTCCTGTCTCCCTGTTTCTGTATGGAGTGCCAGGCCGACTTCATATGGAAAAACCTCAGATTGGGATGAACTGGAAACTTGGCAGTCCATAAAATGGCTATTGCCTCTGTCTTCACCTGCACGTCCCCAGTGGGCCCTCATCCTATTAGAGTCAACTTTTCTGGGCAAAATGGACTCTCTTTCCTATGATCACTAGCCAGTCTTGGCACAGTGTATTTAGCATTCCTTAGAGCCTGGAGCACTCTAACTGATAAATACATACTTTGCCACAGCCATGGTCTCCTTCCTGTATTAAAAACAGTCTATTATATGAGCTTTGCTTGTGTGAAGGCTTTTCAAACACGTTTGTATCCACACCTCAAGCCCTGCCCAAACAAGTTTGTCATAGGATCTCTTCTGGCCACCTCTCCTGCAGCATGATGTTACTGGCAGGAATTCTCTCGAGCTCGTTTACTAAGTGCCTGGTGGCTGGAGCTGGGCAAAAGGGGAGACTACGCTGGCTCAAAAGGAATGAATAATGTATTTCCTTTATTTTGCTGTGGTTTCCTACCTATTCTTGCTTCCAGTCCATTCAATAACTGTATTTCAAAGTATTCAAATTCTGCCCATTTCAAATTCTGTAAGCTTGTATTTTACCTCTTACTGGTAGACTTAACAATTCCCTGAAAATAAACAGGCAAATCACACAGCTGGGTACATACAGCACAGTGGGGTGTATTTGTTAGTAGCTGGACTAGCACTGTTTACAAGACACACTTTGTTTGATGATACAGTGCTTAAATTTCATTTTTTTCAGCATGCCTTCTAGACATAATTTCTACTGGCTACACTACTTTCTCTCCTAATTTAGTTGAAGATACATGAGAAGTTAAAAGCCAGGGATCACAGCACAGCACCAGGTGACCAGTTCAGAAAGTTCCCCTCTGTTTATTGCTAGATTTCAAACACTTGGATTGTTTTTCTCTTGCCCTTTTTGTCAAACAGTGAATACTCAGAGGTTAGATGAGGCATGATAGTTTCCAGATTTGGTATCACTCATTCTGTATATGCAATAAGCAGTGTGTTGTGTTGATATAAACAGCTCCCAACTCTGGCACGCTAATGTTTCTTGCCTAATTTTTTCAAATGGAAGCTACTTGCCCAATGAGTCACTGTGTGTTTTCTTCCTCCTTCAAATGATTCTTCTTGGGAACCTCCATGCCCTGATGGCCCACCACAAGAATAATTCTCTTTTTTCATTTCTCTGTAAGACGTCCAATTAGGACGTTCTTTCACTTCCCATCTACCCCAGCCCTACCCCACCCAGATGCATTGCAAGTCTGCATGTATTTTCTTTTTCCATTACCAAAACCATCATTTTCCAATTCCTCAATCACAGATTTAGTGCTGGGATATATATTATGAGGACTTGCCCTGGATTACATATGTCCCTGCTCCTGCAAATACAACAGGTGCTTCACATGGCAGAGATGTGTGTTTTCATTCTAGTCTTTCCCACGTTAACTTCTTCAGACTTCATGTTTTATTCAGAAGAGAGGAAATAGACTTGGTAAAGTACTCAGCCTTCTGAAGCAGAAGCTGGTAGCAAACTACACTACATTTCAAAACAGAAGATTTATTAGGTTTATTATTCTTTAGTGTATTAAACCCCACTTTAAGACTGTTACCTAAGAGACCTGAAACTAGGGTAGTGTCTGAGATTTTAATTTACTCCTTTGCAATTTTCTTGTTTTAATTATGTTTGAAATAAATAGCTTCCATGATGGCTTCTGGGACAAGTTTTCACTGAAAGGATGCAAAAAGAGCAAACAGTTGACAAGAGCAGTGACAAGACATCCAGATAATAGTGTCAATGATAACTTGCTCCCTGGTACTGGTTGTGTGTCATGTATAAGCACACAGAAAAAAAGGATCTGCTTGTTCATAGCAAGATTATTAACTTCCCTTGATGGAAGTTTTAAAAATATTTTAAAAACTTTTTAAATCTGAAGGATTTTTTTCTTTTCAGTATGTTGGGTGTAACATCAAATAAACCTGTACATACAGAAAATGGCAATATGGTTATTAATTTTAATCTGCATTTAAGATTAAAATCTTCTTTTATTTCCCTGATTGTTCATCCATTAAATCAATAAAATTAAGTAAACATTTTTGAAAACACTCATCTGTGACTTCAAGTCACTGCTTTGCTTTAAATTTTATTTCCTTCTTTTAAGAGAAGCCCATTTATTTAATTCCTTTTTTCTCTCAAATATCTGTGATATCATCTTCCTGATTCTTCTAGGCTGCAGTACCTAGCCCTAGGCAGATTTCCAGGCCAGCTCTTACCCAAAGACCCTTTTAGCTCCTACTCTGAGGGCAAGGTTGCCATCAGTGGCCCAGTTTGAGCCATCTTCACAAGATGTGTAATAAAATGTGGCAGGCAACCTTGACTATCAGCCCTAAATATCAACCTTGAAGGACAGGTTTGGTCAAAATTCAGGCAAATGGTTTTTGGTACCTTCAAGTGACAAAAATACAGAATGCAGAGTATTTACCCTGGATCCCCACCAACACCTGCATTGAGCTGGGATGGCAGCAAGGCAAACTGTCAACAGCACAGCACAAGGAGGAGCTAAGAGAGAAAAGGTGAACATATCCTCTAAGTGGAAGCTTGCTGGTTTAATGTTGCTTATCTACACATGCATTACCTGACACCTGCTCCCACACGTCCAGCACACCAGGGTATAGTAAACATGCAATAAATCCTTGCTCTAAAAAGAATCACAGGATAAAAAGCTTAGTGTCCCTCTAAGAACAATGCTATCATGAACTTTAACACTGAAGAGATGAGGCTTTTAGCAGCTGCAGATATAGGCCAGTAAAATGAGGTCTGTGGTCTTCAGAACCTTGCAGCTTCCGTTTCTCACCAAAAACAGACCTTAAAGCACAGCCCTTCAGCATCACTGAGCTGGCACAGGGAGTTGAGAGGATTACCCTTTCCTACCTCAGCTCATGAAAACTGTGCTGCTTTGATTTGCAGCCCCCAAACTTCTGAATCATGCAAACACTTGTCAGCCAATTGCTGCTGAAAAGACAAAGCAAAGTAGCTGCTTCAGATTCAAATGCAAATGTTTCTGTGAACAAAAATCTTGTTCAAATGTTGAAGGTCCTTTTTTAGTCAAAAGCCTTGAACTTCCTCAAAGCAAGCATGAAAGAAGTGTCTATAGAACCACTTGTAGATAAAATACCTGCTTTCTGCAAAGCTATCTGGAGGATCTGCATGTCCCATCAGACTAATTTTGGGGCTAGAGGAAGAGGAAGGGGAGGAAGATTGCTCAGTCTGCTGCTCTCAGGGGAATCTTGCAATAGAGAGGTTGCTATATTAACCACTTCACTGTTTTGTGCCAATCTAGTTATCTGTTCTTGTTAAAACCTTTATTATTCATGAATGCAAAATCTGATCATTAAAGCAGCATAAATATTCATGCCATGTTCATTTCATTTAGCTACTTGGCAAAACTTCTCTGGAGTACAAGAGTTTGGAGGAAATCTGGCTAATGAGACCAGAGCATAGGAAGTATACATGAGTTTTCCTTTTCTTTTCACCTGCAAAAAAATGCAGAATAACTAATGAAATAAACAACCACAAAAGGGGCAAGAATTCACCAGGAAGAATGATATGCACACTTGCTTTGGCTTCTGTGCCAAGGGGAATGCAAGGCCTTTTGTAATGCAATTATGTGCAAGAACCAGGATATCATAAAACTAAAGCAGAAAGCATGATAAGCATTGCTGCATGGGTTTATCGGGCTTTGCCTCACATTTAAAATCTAACCATTAACACTGTGCATGGTCCACACTCTTATTCAATCCTTTCTTAAGGTAGAACTGCCATTCTTCTCCCTGCAGCTGTACAAAATCAAAATGTAGCTGTTCTCCACCCTGTGAAAGTCACTATATCTACACTCCTCAAGTGCTCCAGCTTCAAGATCTTTTTGATGGCAGAGAAAAACCAAAAATTTCCTCCCAAAAAAATTCTAAAGCCTACCATTAAAACATCTGCTACACAGAGTACTCAGCAGCTGGGGAAGATGTCTCACAGGGGTCTGGTTCATCAAAATCCTGAGCTGCCAGCTCCAAGGGCAGCAGCTCCAGGAAAAGCCTTGCATAGTGCAAGACTCCCAAGTTATTCCTGTTTTAGAATAGCACAGTGAGGTGTGTATTTTTAAATGCTAGTGAGTTTTCAAAACTGAGCAACGTAGGCCTGAGTCAATGGGAAATCTTTCCTTGATTTCTGCAAGCACAGAACAGAGAACACAATCACAATCAAATTTCCATGTTTTCTATTTCATGTTTTCATGAATTTCCACAAACAAGCAAGTCTACTCACAGGCAATTTACACCAGTAACTACTTCTGGGTTTAAAGTCTGTTGTATATTTCCCACTGCTGCTCAGCCATCTGTGACTGAATGTGCTCTTTCCTCCCCACCCCTTCTCCACCGTCATTGTAGTGAACAGAAGCATTGGGATACACGCAGGGCTATGTAAAGTGCAGCATGCCAAGTTTCCACTGAAGCATTCACACCCAGCCATGGGCTTGATTCTTCTAACCCTCCTCAGACAAGGATAGTTGCTGCCGGACCACAGCTTGTCATCTGCAATATGTAACACTCCACTTATTCCCAATACCTAAGTGTAAATGGGTTGAAACTACAGTGTCTCATCAGGGTTGTGATGTTAGGCCTCAAGATGCTTTCCTTCTGCTGTGTTCACCTTCTTAACTTACTGGTTTTTTCAGCTATAGGTAAAGTGGCAGTGAGGAGAGAAAAAACAAAGCCTCATAAACTTCTTGGACTATTGGTCAGTGATTAGTCAAGCAATTAGTTGAGACACCCTAACTTACAGTACATGAGCACAATTGGTTCTCAGCAGAACAAGGATCAGAGGGATACTTACACCTTCTGTATCCTATTGATTTACTTGACCTTTCCTTTTACAAATACCATCCAGACAAAACCTTCAGTATTCTTAAAAGTGTTTTGACTGTGGATAGATAAATGTATTTAAATGCTAAAATTAGTGCTGGAAAGTATATACTGGTAAGTGGGCAAGTCCCACAAAATAACACTTAGGGAGAGCAGGCTTTGAACATAAGAACTGAGAGACTGGCTGTGTCCAAGAACTGTGACACTTGAGATTTTACATACAGCTTCCATCCTTCAGAGTTACATTACAAGGTGGAGAGGAAATCCACTAGAAATCACTCTATACTCTTGATCTTGAATGCACTGTATGCATTCACAAAGTGCTAGGAAAACAGAAAATTCTTCTTCTTTCCCTCCAAACACACATCTAGCTTACCACCCTGCAATTTTTCATATTTCCTTGTGTAATCAAATGATATGAGAACTTGCTTGAAGAACCATCATAGGAAAAATGAGTGTTTCAAGATGTGCTGATGGCTGCAAGAGTTATCTTGTGGTTTGAATTCTTCC
This sequence comes from Anomalospiza imberbis, assembly GCF_031753505.1. Taxonomy (NCBI): domain Eukaryota; kingdom Metazoa; phylum Chordata; class Aves; order Passeriformes; family Viduidae; genus Anomalospiza; species Anomalospiza imberbis. Next base: position 41,018,932 of record NC_089721.1, on the reverse strand, counting down.
AAATGAAATATGACTGACAATATTAATCAGCTAACAGATTTATCTGGGGGGAGAGAACCAAAAGAAAACTTACTTAGCACAAAAATTTTTGTCATATCTCTTCTTTTTGAGTTTTTCTTAGAGTTTATTTTTTCCTCCAAAAAAGACTTGGCTTTAAAAGCTGATAAGTGGTCTAAGAGAAAATTTCAACAAAAATTTAAATTGGTGATATTTGAGGTTGTTTGATTAGCAGAAGCTAATCAAATGTGCTGAAAGCAAACACAAATAGCCATATATAAGAACTGTCTGTACTGCAGCATTTACAGTGAAGACTCAGTCTTGATTTGGGCTCTTTATGCATACACCTGCAATAAAAATTTGAATCAGGCTTTAAATTAAACTTTCCAGTAAAGGCAAGTGCTAAAAAAATAAGAGTTATAAGGAAGGAGGTACTTTTGATTCCTGTGCTGTTAAAGCCTGTAAAAAATTTAACCATCCCAGTTGATTACCACATCTCTAACCTGTATAAATCAAAGCTTTGTTCTAAATGAATAAAAACACTTTGGCACAGAACCATATTATAGCAGTATGATGCATGCCTGAATATTCCTAAGAATGCCCTCAGAGGAACTCTGTGAGAATAAATATTCTGCAGAAGGGAAGATGAGGGAGTACAAAGGCCCATTGTGCACACTAATGCAGAAAAATGAAATCAAATACCATTCTGAGCAAATGCAGAGTGTCTTCTGAGCAAAGGCTATTAAGTGTGTCAGACTGCAGGATATTTTCTGGACATAGGTATTATGTTTAAACATACTGAACATGTGTCACTTATAACCCTCTCCTGGTTGTAACATCACAGCTCCAGAGGAAAAAAATGGTGCATCAGTTCTTTGTATCAAATACTCAGACACACTTTTCTTCTTACCAAGCTGTCACTTCTCATTTTAAAAGAAGGTTAGAGTAAGTTATAATTAATATTTGCTGCCCTGTCAACTAATTAAATATAATAAAAAGCTTTCTGTGAGTTGAATGCTAACACAGTGTAATTACAGCAGTTTTGAATGCACAGTGCATGTACTACAGGTTTTGGTATGTGCTCCCCACCTTTTATGACCTAAATTCTCAGGTTCAATCTATCATATGAGTAGTGAGCAGACATTGCCGAAGACAACTATTTCAGCTCTAAACACAAGTCAACACCAATGCAGTCCTGTACTTTTTGAGAGGCACTACTGTATCAGTCTCTGGGAGCAGGGTGGAAGGAAGGAGGAGAAAGCCATCCAGTTTCTTGCTTCCCCTTTTCTGCCCCTTCTCTTCAGGAGGAAACCTTGGTTCCATTATGGGAATTCTCCCATTCATTAGGGTTGGCTGCTCTGAGCCTTTTTGGCAAAGAAAGATACGGCTAATATTTCAAAGCCACTTCCAACCTCATCTCTTTGCCAGGCTGAGAGACATCCTGGGAAGAGGGGGACCTGCCCTATTTGCATAACTCTGGGGCTGGCTCTACTCTTCAAGAAGTAAGAGTTGCACCTTAGAACCACTTGTTACCCAGGGGAGGAAGATAGCTTGCAAGGCTCAGAGCAAGGCAAAGTGACGATGTAATGCACCAGCACTCAGCTGATACAGCTCCTTACCCTCTTAAGTATTTGGAAGAGCTTTAAACACATTAAAAAGGGTGAAGAGCAGAGATATGCCAGGGCATTGGTAGTTACAGCTCTAGATACTCAGTTATTGTGCTCGTAATGTGAATTTTTCACCCATTCCCATTCATACTCCTCTCATTGCCTGTCCTGTCCCTGAAAACATTCAAGGTCAGTTTGGATGGGGCTCTGCAGAACCTGATCTAGTGGAAGATGTCCCTGCTTATTGCAGGGGCATTAGACTAGAAGACCTTTGAAGGTCCCTTCCAACCCCAACCATTCTACAATTCTGGGTAAGGTAGGTACAAACAGACCACAAAATGAAAATGCAGCTAATTAAACAAAAATATAATCTAAAAGAACAAATTAAAATGATGAAAATCTTTAATTTTATTTAAGTATAATTGTACGGACACGTGTATATACAAATACAGATCTCATGGGGCAGGGCGTTTGGGTGGGGTTTTTTTTAACATTTTTTTTTAAGTTTATATAATGTAAGCATTTCAAAAACAGCACTCAATGAATAAGTGCAAAGAAACTGCAAAGCAGGGCAGTACAAGCACAGGACCACACTGAGCTGGACTTTCATACCCAGATGCATACACAATGAGTGTCTTCAATGGGGTGTCAAGAGTAAGCATGGTAAGCGGATTTCGCAGACTCATGGGTAACCTCCAACATGCCAGCATCTATTAAACTGTACAGACAATGGCAGCAAGCCTATTGTAGGGAGATTTGTCTTACATCTGAGAAGCTCGAGAGTGAATGCATGGGAAAAACTCAGTGATGCCAGACCAGAAACAGATCTGCCCATTCACAGCTCCAAATTAAAAAAGGAGGAGGGTGGGAGAGGAGGCAGAGCAGGAAGAGGGAAGAGAAGTGTGGAGGGTTGTACATTGAAATTGGTGATTACAAAATCCAAGTGTAATGAAAAGACGGGAAAAGTTAATACTCTAAACCTCTGAAAGTGACTGAACCATTGCACTCATAAGGCAATGGATTAAGTTCAGTTTTGAGGGCTAGGGGTGGGAATCAACAGGTACAAATACAACCATTTTCCTTCCACAATTATAGAAGAAAGGAAACAATCTACTCAACTACTCTCAGTACTTCCCAAATTTGTTTCTAGTTCTTTTGGAACCAAGTACATACATATATCGCACATGACACTGGCAAGATCCCTTCTGGAAAAAAACTATTCATGGGAACAAATCCAGAAGGAAAACAGGAGGGAAAAAAACAAATTAAAAAGAAACAAACAAACAACAGAAAAGCCATTATATCCCCAAAGCCTTTTTAGAAGCAAACATGATACAAAAGAACAAAACTAACACAGAAACCACAGGGCTCCAACATAAGACCTTTAAACACCGAGGACAAAACATTGATCATCAAAAGTCATGTTTTTCTAGGTCTTGACATTGTGAAGTCTTGCAACAGATGAACGATTTTCGAAGATGAGTCCTGTATGCTGCAGTGTCATGGCCACTTGTCTCTCAGTTCTCAGCCATGATCACACTTGATGCTTCAAAGCTCTGTCTTGTAATCAACACGTGATTTTAATATCCTGAAAGTCTATTGTTCTCACTTACAAAAGACATAAGAATCAAATTAATATTTTATTATCAAACACTATATACAACAGAGGTTGCTAATAATACAGAATTTAAAGAACATAGCTTTACTTGTCTTTCCTTCGCCATCCAGGTAAGTACAGTACAAAACAATATTCTAAACTAACACAAAATGTTACCTTGTCTATTGAAGGATACACAGTATCCACTAAACTGACTGATCCTTATTTTGCCTGCTTCACATTGCAATCCCCTTGGCAGCCAGGAGTGCAGGTCATGGGTGTAAGTAACCCACTAAGGCTAGGGAGAATCAGTACCTCAGACTTGAGCAGGGGTAGATGAAGGGTAAGGGAGCAACAAACTCCTTAATTTTCAGCAACATCTGCATTTAAAGCATCCAGAGGTTTGCAACACAACACAAAACCCACCAACATTTATGTACTTGGTATGACTGGGATTGCCTAATGTCATTAAGTATGAAACTGGCAGTGCCTGGAATGCTGCTCCCAGCCATGCTGGGCAGCTCAGGGATCATTACTTGTGCTGTCCCTCACGTACACTCTGGTGTGAATGGACGTCTTCAACATCATTCAGAGACAAAGGATGACAAATGTCACCATTTCTACATCAAATTTGCATTACTTGTGTGACTGCCTGCAATTGCTGTAAATCATTTTAATATTGTAACACATCATGCAATATTATCGGTACTCTGGTTAATAATCCATTTGACACGGTGTATTCTGATTAAGCTCACCTCATCCAAAGCTTTTTCATTTCTACCCACAGAAAGTATTAGTGTGTGTATCAAGTATATACACCTTAAAGAGAGCAAAGCACCATACAGCCTGTAATGAGATTATGACTTCCCTCACTGTTTGGACTATGTATCTTTATTCTGTGCATTTCACACTAGAGCAAATTCCCTGCATTGCTCCTGTAAGTATAGGTCCTGTATTCATGAACATGTATGATATCAGGCAAGCCCAGGTCATAGCTCAGCATGCATAAAACCTCCCTTTACATATCAAATTTATTTTTCCCTCTCCTGCCTCAACTTCTGGAAGGTTTTTCTTAATTTAAAAATATAAGGTCTATGAAGTGGTGTCCACTAATGGCATCACTCAATTTTGTTATGGCAGAATTTTTCTTCTTAATTAATATAGAAAAATCTTGTTTTGCTTGAATATGTTCCATGCTTTGTTTCACCTTTAACTTAATTACCATAGTTTTTGTCAGAAAAGCTCTGTTTCAGTCTGGGTCTGAAATTTCACTGATTATGCTTAGCAGTCTGAATTTCATGGCAGTCTAGCCAAAAAATACCCCAAGGCTTGCACTTCCTGGCAAATTACTTTTTCAAGTTTTGTTAGCCAAGGCTCAGATTCCTTAAAGAGGGTCACTCCTAATTCCATCAAACAAGACAGTCCCATTTCCTAATTGCATCAAGGGTTTCCGCTTCTCTCACATTTAAATAGGACAAGCATATATACTCACTCTCAGCATAAAGTATATCTAAATAATGTATTTTCTATTCTAGTGGATTTTTAAAAAAATATTTTGTTAAGTCTTTGGGAGCCCATCTAGTTTATCTCCAGCTGATAAACACGTTTCCTCTACTCTTCAAACTGTGCTGGAAGGGGAAAAGATAAAAAATTAACATTGAATTAATATTCCACACTTCTTTTCTTTTCCCCCACCAAACAATGCTCTTAGATTGCCTTGGCTTCTTCTACATGTGATTTATTCCCATGATTGAGGAACTTACAGGAGAGACAAATCAAGAGAACACTGGAGATCCTGTGTCCCAAACATGTTTCCTCTGGCCACCGATGTCCTCTTTTAGCATGTATTAACACCCAGAGCAGCATCCAAGGCTATTAGCTACTAAGTCAGCGCTGGGGAAGGTCACTTTATTCTCAAAAGTGCCTCTGCATTTCAAGAAAAAAATTTTAGCACCACGGTGATTTGTTTTTAAATAAAATAAGCCGGTGTGCATTATCCCCTTAAAACGAAATAACAGAGGCACTCACACCCCCAGTGAATTTTCTTAAATCCGACCTTGCCTGCTGTGTACAGCTAACTTTTTCCTCTCATCAAAGAAAGCAATTTTACTTGTGAGCAAAAATTTTACTGTCAAAGATGTTGCAAGAATCCCATAAGAAACATCATTTTCCCCTTTCAGAAGCCTGTTCACTTAGAAGCTTTTGGAGGAAATGGTGTTATATCTATACTTAATATCTCCCCTCTAGTCCTGACATGGTGACACAATGCCTTGCATAACCATCTTACAGTGCTGAATGAGAAGGCAGAAATATTGTATCACAGAGAAAGACTCTCCCAGGTTTTCACTCACTTTCCTTATCCCTCACTGACTGCATCTGCCACTACACTTTCTTGTCCACATACGGATGACACAGTGAGCTAACAGAGGTGACTTCTTAAAGAAGAATGCAGAAGAAAATAAGAATCACTAGTGTCACTATTATAGTTTGGCATTTTCATTTGGAGTCCTTTTATTTATATGGAGGGGTTAAGAAAGTCACAGGGTAGGTAGGGGTGGGTGCTGAAGCTAGTTATCCCCTTCAAATTTTTGCTGAGTTCAGGCTAAAAGGGAGAAGAAAAGGGAAAAACAACAATTTGACATCTGCAAAAACAATAAAGTCCCTTTCCTGGGATGAGCTGTTAGGTGGATCTTTGATGTTCCGAGACCCTTGATTTTCTGTGACAGGTTGATGGAGCATACTGTGCTATAATATCAAAAGCATTGCCAGGAGGAACAATAGAGTTGCCAAAAGCTGGCTGGGTATCCTTGGTGTCTGTGCCGCGTTCTCACCACGGGATGGCTCGGCTGACTCATGTACGGTATCATCTGTTCAAACAGAAAGCATACATTCCAATGAGATTTTGTATCCTTAATAAACTCTCACTGAGCTGACAACTCTAAGTAGATTTCAGTGCCTTTATGAAATAGGGCAATGAACCTTGTGCTGTCATTGACTTTCACAAGCGTGTAATACCTCATTATGTAACCAACTTGGGGCCAAGTCCTGCATTTCTTACTGGCAAAACTCCCACTGAAGACCAGAGGAACAGAAAGTAAGTAGGATTTCAGGAGATTGAGGGATGGAAGGTTCCTCTTCAGTAAAACACTGTGGTTCTAGCTTCGGATGTCTCATTAGATAGCAACATCAGTTGGGAGGCAGCTAAATAAAACACCTGGTTTTCAAAAGTGTAGCACAGAATTAATTTTGCAGTTAGTCCTTTTATTTGGTTACAGATTTTGGCTCCTGAATTTGAAATGACAGCCTGTAAGCCCAAGCATAGACCCCCCTTCCATGCATAAAATTTCCACTGAAGTATGTTGCATCTAGGGGTGAGCAGGAGATATAAATCATTCCTTCTTTCTTCAAATAAAATTTTAAAGACTAAAACATGACAGTCGCTAATTTTATAGAATATATACTCAATATGGAAAATCTCACTATCTTTCATGACACACAAAATAGAGATTTACATATATGCTACTAGAACTAATGTAAAAAGAACCAACTGAATTAGGAAAACATGCTTATGCATTAGTGGCAGAAGAAAACAAGGTAGCAAATATCCTCCGTATCCAAAGCTATCTAATTTAGCTATTCAAAAAGCAAACAGTCTGGGGCTTGCCATAAAAAAATCAGCTCTTGTTTTTCATTACTAAATGAAAAGAAAAAGCCAAACCTTTTTAGGAAGCGTGAAGTGGCCTTAAAATGTATTTGTAAGTTTATTTTAGAGCACCAATGTTTCCAGCATAGTATCTCACCTACTTGATTAAATAAGCTGCCTATTTTATAAGAAATGTCAATGTGCCTATGATGTTTCTGTCTCAGCTCTCATCTCAAAAAATGGCACTGCCAGGATTACATTGGGTGAGACCTGAGCAGAAGCACTAAGGGAAGCAGGAGTCAGGACACTGGGATCACCATGCTGCTTTGTCATGGAGCCTTTCATGTTACTTGGCTTTAGCCACAGGCAAGCTTTCATACCCTTGACACCTAGCACAAAATCAGAAGAACACTTAGCATAATTTAGGTTAATAGGCTCTTCAGCCCCAGCTTAGTTACACAGCAAGGTGCACAGTAAACCAAATTAGAAATTTATCACATGTACTTTCTCCAGCACTAATTGATGCTGTAATCACATAAGACTGCTCAAGGCAAAAGTATGAAAAGCAAGCACTGATTAGCTGTAAATATGTTCATGTTTATGACAAAGAGACATCTCTTCTTGGTAGTGCCAAGCAATAGCATAAGAGGCAAAGGGCAGAAACTGATGCACAGAAAGTTACACCTGAAAAGGAGGAACTTCACTGTGTGTGTGACTATGCACTGGAACAGAGTGTCCAAAGAGGGTATGGAGTCTTCCTCACTAGAGACAGTCAAAAGCCATCTGGACATAACCCTTAGTACTATGCTCGAGGGGACCTGCTTGTGTACAGAGGTTGGATTAGATGACCTCCAGTGGCCCCTTCCAACCTTACCCATTCTTTGATTCTGTGGCATCAGTGGGAAAGTCTGGCTGGAATGGCTTAAGTTGAAGCTCTGCAGCATGGATGGCAAGGAGACCCTCCTGGGCATACTGGGGCCAAATGAGGCCCTAGCCTTTTCCTCCAGAATTATTCCAAAGGAATCTAAAAATATCAATGAATGCTGGCTTCTGAAAATAATACTTTCAGTAATCGTCAATACCAAAAGCTGTTTCACATTTCCCATCTGAGTCACAGTCTTGTACTATGGTGACACTGCAATGTCAATGGAGTACTTCAGAAAAGCTTGCTTCTTAATTAAAACATATTTAAGAAACTACAGGGAAAATACCCCTGTGTTGACAGTTCTACCTCCTTTCATATATTTAAAGTTAGCTGTTCCCAATTTAGAAACATTTACTCACTTCTGATGAACTAAAACTACAGAGAAGAATGATATGTATTACCTTCCGCCTTTAGAATTGCAAATAAGTCTGAATTTGTGACACTGAATGTCAACAATTTTGGCCTAATTACATCAGTGAGTCAGCACTAAAACACAATAGGGCAGAACTAGTGTATAGCAATAATAAATCCTTGTTCTCACTGACAATCAGATACTGCCACAACTGGAACACTGGCTACTGCTGAAAAACTCAATGAAAAAGTACTAAGATAAAAAGATTACCTCTCTTAAATGAAAAATACAGAGACATTCTATAATGCCATTTTTATAAAGCCATTCTTCACAGAAGAATTAATTTCCATGTAACATTAAGGGATTCCTTTTCAGAAATCATCTGGGATTTCTCTCAGTGCTGTTGCGAGGTTTCTGCACTCATATATTAGAACATGATTCATCTGCAGTTATGAAAATCACTTTACAAATATGATTTTCCTTGGAGGTGCAGAGTCATAACTGCACAGCCTTTAAGGCTTGGGGAAAAGGGTTTGCTTCATTTAAAGCATTGAGGACAATTGAAGAAGAAAAGTTTCCTGAGTAGAATCTAGAATGTCACTACTAAACACTGGGAATACCAGCAATACAGAAAAAATTATTTTCATAGCAATGAATTTTTCAGATCACACAGCCTTACATCACATGCTTCAGGTATAACTTTCACATATGCATGGCTGCAATTTTTGTTTAAGGACTTTTTCTTTTTTATTATTAAGGAGAAAGAGAGGGGGAGGAATAGGAATAGGAATAGAGTCAATTACTTCCACCACTTGTGAAACTGCAATCACTGTAGATTCCTACAAATTTCTGAACAAAACCAGTGAAATACAAGGGTTTAAAATTACATAAATAGCGATTTTTACAAGAAAGATGACAGTGAGTAATCTGCTGAACATGACCCTCCTGCCTTCTGATTCTTCTGTCTACTGTGGAAGAGGACCGTACCAGGCTAGGGGAGAGCACAGAAGCAGAAGATGCTCATCATAGACATGTAAATTAGTACACAGAACACATGCAACAAGATCCATCAAGGCAGCAGCAGCCCTAACAGGCCAACAACAGAGAAATGTGACAGCAGTTGGCACATCTCAGAGTGACTGATTATCTAATGGTTACTGGCCCAATTAAAAATACAAATATTCATCGATATCAGGAGTGGGAATTTTGTGGTACCAAACCTTCTCATTAAAGCTATTATTTCCCATGGTAACACAAACAGTATTCCGTCTTAGACTGCAGGATGCTCTTTGTTTGATTTTGCTTGCCTGGCTTGCCTGCTGCTTTCTAATGATGTGCTTTTGTGACGATGTTAGCTAGTTACAGCCAATCAGTAGGAAGTGAGAAGCACTGCTGAAACAAAAATTTATCAAGTTTACTAAAATCATGCATGTATTACTCAGATGATCTCTTTTGCAAGCAGTATCAGGCACATTAATTAGACCATGTTCACCAAATCACAAAATGTAAAAAAGTGCACTGAGTTTCAAATTCATAGGTAGAGACACTGAGAAAACATCCTAGTGTCTTCTGCAGAAGAATGCTGCTAGTAAATGTATAAATATAACCAATGTAAATGTTCTATCCTTGGACTTAGATTTACTTAGAGAACATCTTTGATTTGCAAACTTCAAATTTTAGGGAAGATCTGAAAATTGTTTTAAAGAAAAATAATAAATTCTGTTGTTTATCCATGAGTAAATAATTTAAATTGGCTAAATTGTAAAAGCCTTATTATACTTATGTATAACTAATGAATTTTAATTAAATGATCTGCATATAAAAAAGAGAAAAAAATTAACATGTTGTTTTATATGCAAAGAGAAAGTTGCTTCATATTCAAACAACATAAGAGAAAAAAAATCTCAGTAATCTGTTCTTTAGTGTATGTACTAAATGATATATGTGTAATATTTGTTGATATGATTTGTGTATTTGCATGTTTATTTTCATTTTTGACACTCTAATACAACATGTAAGTAGGGTGTAGGTGCATATAAAATGAATATATCTACCACTACTGCATATACTTTTCCTACATACCTACCTAATTTTAACTCCTTTTGAGTCATTCGGGTTACTCATACCCCTAGAATTATATACACTTCTATCTGTCACAAGCTTCAGCCACACAAACAACACACATGCACTTTCCACATGGAGACACGTTAGCTTGATTGATGGTGGAGGTTAATGTAACATTTCCCCAGGCAGATGAAGAGCGTCCTTATTCCTAAGGCACTATTTTGCAAGAAAAACCCCCCAAAACTTTAGTTTGCTTCAATAAAAGTAGGAGAGAAATTTGTATGTCTACATGTATGTAAAATGATACTTTGCCTAATGAAGTACATATACAACTATATATAATTTCAAAGGACTAGTTTCTTTTTAAACAAAAACTCAGTTAGTTGCATACCTGCATCATGTACTGGCATTCAACAAGCATTTGATCCTGTTTTTCTTCAAGTCTTTTGAAACCACCTAACAAATGAAGTGTGCCCATTGACTTTATTTCTAAAACTTTGGGTCCAATTAGTAAATAGAGAGTGCTGCCAATATACTGAGTGTTTGGCTTGGATGGGCCAGTGGCTTCAGGGTACTTGTGGAAATTTTACACTGGCACACACCAAATATTGCTAAATCATGTCACCCAAAAAAAAAAAAAACAGAAAACAAATAAAGTAACATTTTTACTTCCCTGCATTAAACAAGGATACAGGAAGTATACCACAAGCTGTATTAGCACTGCTAGAAATTTGCAAAAGCAGGACAATTGTACCATGCAAATCATGCAGAGAGAGGAGGAAAAAAAAGTACTGAAGCACCAGAGGAATACACACATTTGTTAAAAGAGATTCTCTAAGCATACTAACCTGCTGGTTCTAATGAATTTTCTACTTTGTCGTTAACATCGAAAACACGATCATGAACACCTATAGTTTTCATACAGCTGTCTATAACAAAAATAGAGATAACAGCCAAATATGTTAGTCAAACACCCTTACACTCCCCATTTTCCTTTTTTCCTCTCTTTTTTTCTCTCCATTTACTGTACATAATTAGGCATATTCATATTTTAAAGGCTGTGGCACTTGTCCAAATGCCAGTATAAGTCTTCCATTTGTACAAAGTTCAAGAAACAACTAGCTAGCAACTGCCAAGTAATTCAAACAAAGCTTTATGAAAAATTATAAATACAATGAAAACCATAACACAAACATTGCTGTATGCACAGAACAGACAGAAGATTTAACTGTAAAAAAATAAAGTTGTTGTTTATTAGACCACACAGTAAAGCAGGTGCTAGAAAACCATCCTCAAAATCTTAATCTGAAGAACTTACTTGCTGGTCGTACAAACACCTTAAGCTTTAGGCAGGATCTCCTTCCATTATCTGGGATAGCAGAAGCTGTAGAATGAAGAAAAAGGAAAATATAAGTGGAAGAGTAAGAGAGTGAAAATCCAAAATACCTTTTGTGCTGAAATAAAATATTCTTTCTCTTTCCTTCATCTGAAGGACAGGACACACTTCAATCCCTGAACATAAGGACTTCAATTGAACAAAGTAGCTTGATTATCCAAAAGCATATAATAACTTCAGATGTTATTCAAATTAATTTCTTTATTATTTTACATGGAAGAAGTGAAGCACATGCTACTTTCAATGTTTCATTACCTCCTTTCACCTTTCCACATCTTCTTCTTGAACACTTGTTTAATATGGCTTTTGCTATAATGCATATGTCCACACTGAAAAAATACTTCAGAATACAGAATACTCAGAGAAAAGCTAACCTTGAAATTTTAGGCCATAGACTTCAACAACCCAAAAGGGGATGAAAAAACAAAATTACACCAAAGATGACAGTGGTAAAAATGGAACTATCTATATACTTCCAGCAAAGTAGAAATACTCACCATTAAAATTTACAGCAAACTCAGTCTCCATATGCAACAGTCTTTATTGAGAAAATACTTATCTCACTTCAGTCAAAACATGATCCCTCATGTTATACAGCTAACAAACCAAAATCAGTTTATTCCTGGTTTCTGCCCTCCCTCATAATTTCCCATACAAAGTATTTAATTTTTAAGCATACTTAGTGTATTAGGAAAAAAAAAATTAAGTGGAAATATGTCTAGCCCTAATGCAAAAGGTCACCCACAAAGGCAGCACATACTTATTTCACAGAAAAAAGTGCTGTTGTGGTATCTTTCTTTCTATAACCATTCTTGCCTCAAAATACAACAAAATAGGGAAATATGCCTGCCTCCCACCACCAAGGTATCCCTTGGGCATTTTCTGCCAATATTTACACACGAGTAAATTTCCTCAATATCTGCAATTCTGATACTGTACATTCGCCCACAGTTCAACATAGACAACCAAGGAACCTGACTTGGGCATGAAGATACTCACTTGTGAAAGACCATTCACATTTTTTTTCCTGAAAACTCCTCAAGAGCTATTGCTAAAAATATTACCTGAAGCACTGCAGAGCACCTTTTCTTTCATTGCATTCAAAAATCTATGTTATTAGGGCAGAATGAGTTGCATTTTCCATTAAATGGCCACTACTGTAAAAGATGATTGGCCAGACAAGATGTTAGTTTACTCTGTTTACCCTTATTTCATCCATGTCCTTGCGTGTGACAAGAAACTAAAATAATTCATACATAGATATATGAGCTCTTTGTCTTCATGTTAAGCTTGCACCTGAACGGCTCCTCAACTATTTTGAAATCAATTTCCTAATTCATCAATGATCTGCTTGCAGGACAGACATACGATTATTCCCAGAATTTACGAAGAACTAGCGAATTCAGTACAAACAAGGAGCAAAGTAAAGAATCTAATACGGCTCATGTTGTGATTCTGCATCTTGAAAGTTCTCGAAAAATTGCTCCTCTCTTTTAGTCAAAATACAAAAGCATGTAGAAATTATGCGCTCCCCCCACAATGCCAAGCAGTTAAGAGTTAACAGCTGTCTCTATAGCATCTTACCCAGTCAGAAAATTTCCCTCTATTGAGTTTGCAGAAACTGGTGTGTTATTTGGGGCACAATATTGCACTCTGTTGCTATTTTCAGGAAATTATGTCATTTGGGTGGCCCTTACTGAATAGATGCAACTGGCTAATTACTTTGTTAAGACTAAACAGGTAATTGTAGATTTCTCAAAAATAAGAATCCTATAGTAATTATCTAATTACTAGGATTGAGGTGAAAAATCACATTTCCAATATAAGACAAAACTGAATACCTACAGTAAATTTATCACTGACAGATTTTTTTCTGCCCAGAAATTATTTCAGAGGTGCATGATGGCACATATTTATTTAAAGGCAAGTTTTTGCTTTGATGCTTACATGCTCTTGCTTATGTCCATAAAATAAGCATGTTTTGCTTATTTAAGCTGTTGTTTATTAGAATACTCTGTTAGTCAGTGACTAACTAGAATATCTGACTAGCTAGGATAGCTAGAAGCTATTAATATCCCATCTGGAAATAAAATCTATTATTTCTGGAAAAACAGAAAATTAATGCTTAGTACACTGAAGCTTATATGTTCACATAATATTTACACACACATAGGAGCAAATAACAGCTAGTGATTTGCAATATTCTTGGGAAGAAAAATATTAAAAACCATTCACTGTTGAAATCTTTTCCATCACTCTTTACACTCTGTTGCTACTGTAGAGTATGTAATGAAGAACTGTCCTATTGCAACCATAGCAGTTGCACTTAAGTCATCATTCCAGAAACTGGCACAGTCTTAGTGAGAAATTTGAAATAGTGCTTTTCTTCTTTCCAGAGAAATTCTATATTTTCAGTCTTTGCTGTAAACTCAGAAAGATTCCTCTTTAATCAGTGCTTTACACCTTCAGAAGGAATAATAATGGCTACAAAAAAAAAATCAAGTATCAGTTTTCAGCACTTCCATCTTCCTTAACAACCAAGACCAAGGTGATGAAGGGATACATTGCAACTTCTTTGGCCTTCCTGAGAAATTAAATGCTGGTTGCTAAGATGCATGACTGCAATCAATTTTTTTTTTCTTCCTTTCTTTTACTTCCACCCTCCCTCTTCTTTCTTTCTCCTTTTCATCTTAAAAGAAAAAAAAAAATACACCAATGTTAAATTTTTGTTGTAAGACCAGATGTATCACCCATAAGAAAGAGTCAGGAAAGGAGAAAGAGAACGGCTCCTTGTCAGCTGGGATCTGTTAAAGCTGCTTCTCAGATTGCTGCTGTTGCTACATTCCACTGAAATTAGCTACAGTATAAGAAAAGTTGTCCTTTCTAGGTGGTACAAGCAGAAATTTCTTTCTCCTTCCTGAACAAAATCAGGTTGGACCCTAAGCCTTTGCTACAAGGGTATTTGTCCATTTAAAAGGTGATATTAGTTATAAAATACAGGCCAGTTCTGAGAGCAAGAATCCTCTGATACTAATGGAACCTGTCCAAAGTAACACTTTCCATTTCAAAAGCCAGAGTTCCCATGGAGAAAAAAAAAAAAAAAAAAAAAGCAATTGATTCCTTGCTGCAAAACAAAAAAGAAGCCTTTGAATAAACTCCCTTATAAGGAGCAAAATATGTTATATCCACTTATTTTTCATTAATGATATTAGACCAGAAAAGATCTAACTGGTTTAGTTTGTGTCAGGAAGAATCACAACTGAAAACAGAAGAGAAAATCAGAAGAGGAATGCTAATTTTGATACTTCCCACCTCCCCTGCCATACCTCACCTTTACCAGCAACTTCATGAAAATCTCCTGGGTCCCTCTCTTAAAGAAAATGTTTTAGACCTCATGATAACACAAAGACTTGAGGTGAGAAGAAAGTGAACACTAAAATCCCTCTGAAATCACAAGATACATGAAAACATCTCAATGATTATAAAAATAACTGGTTTGATCTCTTCATTATTTTTTTTTAAATAGGAAATTTCTACAATTGAGAAGAAATTTAAGTCATGAGCTCTATTCTTCAGATGAGAATTCCATCTACATTAGTTGAACTAGGAAAAAAAATGTACAATGAACTTTGTATACAGGACTAAGTCCAAGCTGGATCTGAAAACAGCCTATAATGACAAATTAGATGGGAAAACGTTTCATCTCTGAACTGCTTCTGGTTACCAATTTTATACTCTGTAAGGAAAGGAAAGAGAGTGATTAAAATTATTCTCTCCTCATCTACAGGCAAACCATAAATATTTCTGTATTCACTAGCTATATTTAAATATTAAAAACAAATTTATACAGTTCCCTCATCTCTATCTTAAGTAGTTCTCGGCTAGAAAACACATGGTACATTATTAATATATTAGATATAAATAACAGGTTAGGCCCTTCCTCAGCCTAGTAACAATTATCAGAGTTATTCAATGACTGCAGAAAGCTGCAGATAGAGAACAAAAAAGTAGCATATACAGGGAACTGTTATGCAGTTCAATTTACTATGATAAATCCCCAAAACTCCTTTAATGAGTCATCAAGATATGAACCAAACAGCATACAAAATAAGCTAACAAAAAAGTAAATGTAAAAAATAAATAAATTAAAATTTCAAAAGTAACTTAGTTATTGATGTGACAAAAGTAGCAATTATTTCCTTTCCTAAGAGAGGCAACAGTTTCACTGAGGCTGTTTCTAACCTAAAAAGCAAGTTATCAGAATGCCACATTTAAAGTGTCTCAACCATCCTATTTATTGATATTCACATGTAATCTGTCTTTACCTCTGCTTGCCTCCTCACTCATTCTTGACTTTCTAATTACAGGATTGCACTTTTCCCTAAAATGCAAGTCCAAATACAGAGAAAAAAAGGAATCACAAATGCAGTTCAAATCCTCCTTTAGCACTACAAAGACATTTAACATTCATGGCACAAGCCACTGTGGGCCTCATTAGAAAGTGAACCTGGTTCAGCTGGAAATAGCACTCCATTTATCTAAGGCACTTCAACAGCACCTTTGTTTAGAATGTGGGGACATTGGTAAAGAACATCCTTTCCCTACACAGAAACACAACACCCTCACCATGCCTCTGCAGATACTCTGCAGATGGCAATTCTCTTACTATTTTGTATTTCAATTTCTATCACCAGTTCACTTGGAGCATTCTCTGAAGGGATTATAAAGCACTCTTTGTGAAGCACAGGAGACAAGGCAATGTTCTCCTTGCATTTTTGAAAAATGTGATCAATGTTTTCTTCTGTCTGCTAGGAAATCCAGCAAACAGGGTCTCCTTGTAGGCAAGAACTGAGAAATCCTGCCAAGATCTCACCTCAGTCCATTGCAGATGTACTACTACTAGCACCCTCTGTTACACAAACTCTGGCTCTGATAAGTACTTCCCAACCTCAACCACTGAACAGAAGTATTGTTTCAGACTGGGAAGACAATAGAGCATCAATTCTGAACTTTCCAGCACAATAAATCGAGATGCCACATGCATACAGCTTGAGTAAATACCTAACACTTACTGCCTAGTCAAAGGGTTGCATATATAACTTCTGTAAGCACCTGGAGAAACACCACAAGAGAACCTGCAGCAACCTAGTACACAGGATGCTGGATGTTGGGGATCATAAACCCATGTTTAGGCAGTCCTTGCACTCCCTTAGACCTGCAATTTTTCTCCAGGAGAAAATACTTATAGCTGTGATTTGCCTCTAGCCCTTTTAGGCACAATAGCACTCCCATTAGTCAAATCCAATACCCAGGTAACCTTATACAACCCGCAAATCATAACTCCGCCAACCTGAGGTACTTTAACATCCAATATCGTGGGTCAGCTACAGAGCTTTATAAAGTTTTAAGAAGAGTCATCTGCTTCTTTCTTTGTACAGAAATGTGTGAGAGCATTAAAAATGCAGTTTTCCATTATGTTTGCCACAGGCAATATTTCTCAATTTGTGCAAGTCAGAAGAAAAATAATAGCCTATTAGTTGTTAGAAGAGTTCAGCTTTTCCCCTGTAGGTTTTCATGTGACTTACCATACAACATAAATGTATACAAATTAGCCAGGTAAATGCACAATTAGTTATTAATATTCTTCTCACAGTTTAGATTGAAAAAAAGTTACGAATTTGCATAAATGGTACAACAGAAAAAGTCAGCTAGAATTAAATCAACCAATAAAGCACTCCTCCATACATGAAGTAAGGTCCCTATCTAAGAACAATACAGGATTTTTCAAAATATTTATCAAAAAAATTACTTGGAAAGATTTATAGATAATTTTCTCCTGTACATATTAAAACAAACAAAAAATTAAAATAGGTAAATACTAGTCCTAGAGAAACCACTTCTTTTGCCAATACTTGAATTTAAATTAGAAGTCTTTTCATGCCTGCTCTTCCATTCCAACCCATGAGCAAAAGATTTGTTCTGGCAGCACACACATGACTCCATTCTGAGAAAATTAATATATTGAATGATTATGACTAACTCATACTTCAGACCTAATAATTAAGCACAATTCCTCAATAAATCATGACTAAACTTTCTGGTAGCTTTGTCCTAGCCAATTCTATCATCTCTGTATTTAGTGATAACCAAGATGAGAACACAAAAAAATTACTCAGCAACTTAAAGATTCAGAAATCTCAAGCCAACAGAGAGACAATCTAAACTGAAAAACCCCTTGACCCAGGGCTGCTAACACTCATAAAATTCTATTAAAAATTACTAGAAATGGAAACAAAATAAATAAATACGTGAATAAACAAACATGAAAGGTGACAGCTAATACTGCTCATGGCTTAATACAAGCAAAAGTAGTGTGGACACTAGCATGTCCAATTGCATATTTTAAACCCCACACTATTAATAGGACACCTAATACAAATGCATATTTTACACTACTCTTGCATGCTCAACTACATCTGCATTTAATTTGTGCACTGATCTCTGTATGTATAGGTATATGCCTACGCATAAACACAGACTTATACGCTGCATTTCATTCAAAATATAAATGACAAAGTGCACAGCATAGAGGAAAAGACTTTATAAAAGGCATGTCCACAACAAACAGATTGTGAAATGCTACATTTATTTCTAATGTCTTATACATAATTTGGACTGGCATTGCACTGTGTAAATACACTGCATTATTATGGCCTATCTCACAAGTGACTATATTTCTCAGACCTACTAAAAATAACCTAGTAAATGGAAATGAGTTGCCAGACAAATGCTATTTTAGTGAGATTTCTTGGAAGAAAGCAATACAGAGTTACTGTTTCTGCACTTAATGCTGAATTAACTGTCCCACTGCAACTGCTTGGCCAGGAAGAATATAATTTTTCTTGCATTTTCTAATCCATTGCAGCTTATATATCTGGTTGAAGGCTGTAGAGACTGAAAATATGTTTTGCATCCAAATCATACCAAAAAAAAAATCAGCCATGTGTGTTAGGAAACGTAAACCATTGACTTACAATTTTTTTAAGCTGCTCATTTAGTATTTCTTCTTAGCATGGTCTAGCCCTATGTCTCTCTCAGGAAGATCCCCTTTCAACTAAGGGGGAATTTAATGACAAGCTTTTTCTGTTGCTGGCCTGGCTGGTGTACTGGAGTCAGACTTTTTTAGTGCAGACCATCAAAGCAACCCAAAGTACAGTTCTTCAGTACTGGACACCTCCAGAGGCAAACAGCAGCTGAGGGCTTATATGAGGCAGCACTCTGAATCCAGTCCAAAGGCTTTTTGCAGTTGCACCTTTATCATCTGTGCTTCCAAGTCCCTGAGTGCAGTTGAGTTCAGCAAAACCTCAGTGCAGGGCAGCCTGTACCCTTTACACCTTGAAGAGTCCGACGAAACAGATGTTTCAGATGCTAGAAAATCCAATTGTGCCTGCACTGCTTTCCTCTCAACTGAGCCTTGAACCAGTAAGAAAACAAAGCTCAAAGTTCTTTGCAAAGATTTTTGTTTCTTTTCATAAAAGCAAGAACATTTATGTTTAGAGTGAAGCTGTCAACTAATTGCAACTAACTTGAGCTTCTCACAGAATCAGTTTTGCTACTGTGGTGTTTCTTTTCATTAAAAAAAAAAAACAAAGCTCTGCTGGAAATAAAAGAAAAGCATATCTTACTTTGAACAGACTTTTAGTTGCATGTAAGTTCCTGTGAAATGTAAGGATGTAGAAATGAAAAATAGACAATATAGTTACTTCCACATTAAATATTTGCAGGCATTTCTCACATATAAGGTTTCTCTTTCACAAATTCAAACTGCATTGCATACCTTAAAATAAGTGCTAACATTTCTGCACTAGCCCAATATAAATGACTGATGCCATATTTTCTGTTGCAACAAACCAACACTTATTAACTAGAATGAAATAAAACCCTCAGATCTCATTACTGATTTCAGTGGCATTAACAAAATCAAATACTGTTATTGTACTACATTAAGACTGTATTAGAGCAAATTGCTAATAAAACAAGTTAATACTATCAAATAAAGCACTTAGAGAAAAATATATCCTCTTACTTTCCATAAGCTCTTTTGTACTTTGATTTTCCCTTGGTATCACTATAAATAAAATGGTTTTCTTCAAGCAGGCTATCCAGTTTGTTAATTTCCATCTCTAAGAGCGAGACATAAGTAAATCCTTTGAAGAGACATTATAGTCTTGTTAGTAAAGTAAAGATCTTTTTGATCTTTAAAGCAATATATTCACCCACATGGAATTTGTGAGTATTGTATCATGTTACTAAACTCATATACTTTATTGGACTTCATATTATCTATTACTAGCTTTACCACTGCTGACACTATAATTAAAGAAGAGGGAATGATATTCTAGTCCATCTTCATGGACTTGCCACTATCTTCAATATATTTAGAAAAAGTTCTGTCTTTACAAGCCATACTTGTAAATTCTATCTGTTTACAAAAACAAATAAGTAATTTTACATGCATTTTTCTAGGGTTGTGTACATAGACATGAAATGTTAGTTTTGCTATTCACTTACGCAAGGCAATTAAATATGTTTATGTCTTGTGGAGGACACAGAGGATGTAAAGATACAAAAAGATCTTCAAGAAGTTTCAGGGGAAATTTAGGGAAAAAAGCACAAAATGGGAGTTTTAGGGAGGTTCTAAATTTAAATCAAAAAAGGTGAAAATAATGCAATTTTGAATGTTTGAGTGCACATGCAGCCACAAGAGTTTGCAAACATGCTGCTTACAGATAATACCTTTGCTCAAAATATTTCAGAAGTTTTATCTCTTGAAAAGTTTTAATAGCACTTGGCACTGCCTTTACACAGATAAACCCAGATGGAAGCCATGTATGTATTAGGAAAGCTAAAGTTTGGAAAACACATCAGAGTCCACTGTAATTGAAGCTCTTATTATGACGTGTCGGGATTCCCAGGGCAGAGACCTTTTACTTCATTATAACTTCTACAGTCCTAGGCCACAACTCAGTACAGACACAACAGATGCCAGCACTGTAGTAACAACAGCACACCTTTATTATGTGAATTCCCAGTTTGTTCAGGTCCTGCAGAGGGCATGGCTACTGAATCATTCCATCATACAAGCCAGAGATTTATATCCAGCCCTTAAAATGGAGATAACCCTCCAATTTGTGACCTTTACCATGAAAAATTCAAGAACACATAAAGCTGAAGTTTTCTCTTTAGTCAAAATTTGTCCAGTGTATGAGGTAATAGCACTTTTATTTAAACTTCTACTGTCTTTCACTTATCTAGTCTGTGTTCAATGCCACAGGTTTTACTCATGTTTTGAAATCCATATTTAAAATAGCCAACCTATGTGAGAATAACCATAGGCTCATCAAGGAGAACTTGACACGTATTTGACATGTCCCATCTCTGCCAGAAAAGTACTATAGTCTGTTGTAACTGTGACTGTGGGAAAGTCTAAGACACCCATGGGAGAGCTAACCTTTCATTATCTTCTACCACAAATTATTTCCTTCTGAGTCTTTTTTTTTTTTTTAGAATAGTGTTAAGAATACCACAGGATGTTTAACCCTATTCCCAGGGATCATTCCCAGATGAACTCAAAATTAGACATATATGTGTACACTTCTCCATAACTGGGATTTAGAAGCCCTGGTGGTTTGGAAATTATTTTAAAAGCAATGAATACTGCATCAGACTTGAAACACACGGGTACCTCTTGAGCTTTTCTCCTCCTGAATGCTCTAATAACTGTTCTCAGAAGTGAAGAGAGAACTTTACCTTTCTACTAGAAAAGGCCTTGTTTCACACTAATGACCTGACTAAGCAGATTGGGATAATCTTATCTCTATCTGCTACTTCCTGATCTAAGCACTGCACAGAAAACTTATTTCTCTACCCTGTACATGTTAACCAATAAAAAACCAGTATACCTATACTGTGAGCAGTTTCTAATGGTGTTTTTCATATGTAAGACCATACATATTGGAAACAATATAAGACAACATGAAACAACTTACTGAAAACCTTGCTGACACTTACTAACTTCAAAAGAGATGGACAAAAATTTTGTCGAATTAACTTCTCTCAACCACACAAGTGTCCATCATTGTTTAAGTGCCTCTAATCTACTCCATGAGGTGTCTCTACTCCTCACAGTGCAGAGAACTCAAGCCTCCTCCTACTAGAGTAGCTATTTTATATATATATATATATATATATGTGTGTGTGTGTGTGTGTGTGTGTTTGTGTGTATATATATATATATATAGAGAGAGAGAGAGAGAGAGAAGAGTAAGATAACCCTTATCCCACTTTCTGTGATCATGAAGATATCCCCTTTCATTTTTGTCTCCGCTCTAAGCTAATCTACATCAACAAACATTTGCACTGGATATAGTTCTGACATCTTGGAAGAGTTTCATGACAGTGTGCACAAGGTGCTTCTTTCCTCTCATGTTTAATAGAGTTTCTTCAAAGAAATCTGGATACACTGTCATTTACCTTAGTAAGGGAAAGAATAATTGAAATTAATGGATTTTCTCCCTGAGTTGCTGCAGCAAGCCTTTCAGAACTCAGAAACTGACAATCAACCAAACAAAAAAAAATCCACATTTGAGATCATATGTCTCACTTTGGGGTGTGGGGAAGTATCATAGCTGCAAATACGTGTGCACCGTCTGATCTGGAGTCTTCAGCAGCAAGGGTAGCAGATGCTTTCATACATATCTATGAATTATACAATATGGTATTGTTGGCTTGAAGGCCAAACACACTCCTGAGTATGCCTACACAGATGCTGCAGTACCATTTAAGGCAGGCCAGGCATGCCTGCTGCTTGCCCATCCCACTCTGACAGCTGACTCAGGCACCAGGTGTCCTGGAGCACAAAGCAGTGTGGAGTCCAGCACACGCCAGCATAACATCCAGCCAGGACAACCATAAACCTAGGGGCCTCAAGGCTTCTTCCAGAGACTGCACACCCAGAATCAATGACACAGAAGGATTGTTCTTGTTCTGTGCTCCTAGTTAATTTTTAAGATCGTTATAAACTTCCAGTTCTCCTCTTATGGGTCACTGAATAACTTGTTCTTTAGCCAAGTAAAAGTGCTTGTGTATGCTCCTGCTTTTTCCTCTTCTGCCCTTGTGAAATATCCTGCAGAGACAAGAATATTTTTTTCTTGGATCAAAATGGATTTTTTTTTTTCCTAAAAGCCCATGAGGTGTGTAATCAAAGCTGGCACTGGAGCATCCTAATTATGAAACCCAGCAAGGAACTTTCACACACATTTTGTGGACTTCAGTTTTCTTGTTTACAGAATATTCTTGCTGAGAAAGAAGAGGCCATGAGAAAAATTCAGTAAACAGAACCCATATTGTCAGTAAATAATTTTTTCACTTCTGCCTTTAATACTATGGTAAAATTAAGAAAAGTTAATCCTGTATTTGTAAAACATTTTTTTGAGAAAACATCCTAAACTCCTCAAATGTAGAACTAACTGATGGGGTGGGGGTGGGGGACAATGAACATTGAAGGGAGGAGGGCTTATATTTTCATTTTGTTTTATTCAGAAAAAACATGCATCTTCATAAAATCATAGAATACTTTAGGTTGGAAGGGCCCTTTAAAGATAATCTGGCTCCTCTCTCACCACCACCCCTCCATGGGCAAGGATATCTTTCACTAGACCAGGCTGCTCAAAACCCCATTCAACCTGGCTTTGTTCACCTCCAGCAATGGGGCATCCACAACTTCTTTGGCCAACTTTCTCCAATAAACTCTCTCCTACTAAAGAGTTTTCTCCTAACATCTAATCTAAACTTACTCTCTTTAAATTAAAAGTTCCCTCTTGTGCTATCACTATATGCACTTGTAAGTCTCTTTCACCTTTGCTACAGGCCCTCACTAGGTACTGGAAAGCTGTAAGGGCTCCCTCGACCCTTCTCCAAGCTGAACAACACCAGCTCTCTCTCAAAGTGAGGTGCTCCAGTGTCCTTGATCATCTTTGTGGCCTCCTCTGGAATTACTCCAACACATACTTCTCACGTTGCAGGCCTCAGAGCTGGATAGAGCACTCCACATCAGATCTTACCAGCATGGACAAGAGGAGGAGAATCACTTTCCTAAACCTGTAGGCCATACTTTTTGTGGTGAACCCAGGAAACAATGGGCTTTTTGGGCTGCAAGCATACATTGCTGGGTCATACTGAATTTCTCATTAACCAACACACCCAAGCCATTCAACTCAGGGATGCTTCAAATCCATGCCTGTATTTGTACTTGGAATTATGCTGACACAGATGCAGGACCTTGCACTTGGCCTTGCTGAAACCCATGATGTTGGCACAGGCCCACTTTAGGCCTGTCAAAGTCCCTCTGATGGCATCCTTTCCCTCAAGACCATCAACTGCAGGTGTCATCTGCAAACTTGCTGAGGGTGCTCTGATCCCAACTCTCCATGTCACTGACAAAGATGTTAAACAGCATCAGTTCCAGCACTGAGCCCCAAAGAATGCCGCTTGCCCCTGGTCTCCACCTGGACATCAGAGCTCTCGAAACAGAGCTAAAGAAAAATAGCAAGTCTGAAGTGCTATCAGTGCTAGCTGCTTTCTGCTGAGCTGAAGTGACCATTTTCAAATCCTTTCAATCTGAGGTGAAAAGATCACTACCATGCTAGTCCCAGGAAGTCAGTCCTCCTGCAAGTAAGCTCCTTTGTTATGAATATGGAACAGATGGAACCAAATCTATCTGCTCCATAGGAACAAAAACACTTACAACCTAGCTCTGTCTATTAAAGACTCTACTTAGCTCCTTTATAGCACTGGCTTTCTGTGCACTGCTGTGAGGTTTTGACTTTATAGAAAAAGGCGCTTCATAAAAGCAATAGTTCTTAGTCCTAAACCAAAAGCAGCCTAAGAACAGTAGAAGATGAATGCTGTGTTTAACCTGCATGGCTCCTTGGAGATATGCAAATATTCAATTACTATTTTTTTAAAGCTACAAGAAGGATTTTTTTTCTAAGGAGGAAAGCCAGCAATATGTTGCAAAGATTGTGCATCAATGACAGTGAAGTATATAGACAGCAATAGACTACTTACTCTAATAAAGGTTGTATCTATCTCTATTATTGCAAGAAATAAAATTGATTCTTTTTGTAGATATGTAACTGTGGATCAAGCTGAACACTTCCACAAAGAAATCAGTATCATTCTTTGAAAAATTCACCATTTTTGGTAGGAGACAAAACTCCCTGAAATTAGGTTTCTATGAATACAAGAAAAGATTTAATGCATCAATTTATCTCCAAATATTGCATCATGTAGGACCTATTTCCTAAGATTTTAACAGAAACTGTATCAATATTACAATTAACTTTGCAAACTTAAAATATGCACAAATATGCACAGATTTAGTTACTGACCCTGCCCATTAAGCAAGTACATGTAAAGGATCTGTCACTTCTCCTACCATCAGAACAATAACAAAAGCTAGCCACACATTCAACACATTCACGTTCTTATAAAATCCCATACAACAAAAATCAGAGGCCTCCTTTACTCACAGGTTAATATGTTAATACATTTACCATTTGGCTGCTTTTTCAGAATAATTGAAATAAAGATTTCTGTTGCAGAATGCTTTGATTCTGACTAAATCAAGTCTTCAGGCAAATCTCCTCCCCACCAGCAAAGGCACAGCTTGCCTGAAGTCATAACCTTTGTTGGCAGGAGGGAATTGGCCTTGAAACAGATCATGAAGCAGATGTTTTATGCCAAATCAGAGTCTAGGGATACACAGGCTACTGCAAATAAAACTCTTCTCCTGTCTGTTCAGTCATTTCAATTCCCTGCAGCGTGAAATATGAAGTTGCCAACAAGCGGCCAGTGCACTACACAGCACAGCAGGGAAAGCAAGTGCCACAGATGCACCAAGGTCTGGAAAACTCCTTCATTAACTCTGCTTTTCAGCCCAAGCATGAGCAGTGACACGTGGGCCATCCAAATAAAGGTGATGGTTCTTGTAAAGACAAGTTTCAATCAGGTCCAATTATAGAAATTTTGTGCATTTGCTTGGGGAGAAGGAGAGATGGCTGTGCCACAGATCATGGTCATTAGTGGCTCACAAAAATGTGGGGGTTTTGAATTACTTTTCTTAAAAATTTTTGCACCTAAGACATGCAAGCTGGTAAATATCCATCTACAGGCTCACAAAAAAAAATTCCATCAACTTGCTATCAATTCAAGGTTCTGTTGAACAATTCATGACAGAAGACCTAGAGGAATTCCTGTTGTTAAAGCAGTGGGGTACTTCCACACCAGGAAAGGGTATGAGCTCTGCTACCACCACCTCTGTGGAGGTGGCCCTTGAGCAAAAGACCAAGAACAGGGCAGTATTCCAGCTCCCTCTCTTACTGGTCTCTGCATCTAAATATTTCCATCTGTCTAGAGATCCTTACTCTTTAAAGACAGATATTTAAAATCCAGTTTTAAGACTTTTTTCCTTCTTAAAAGGAACCTTGTGCTTTCAAGTCAGTTTCCATCCACATCAAAACTACCATGACTATTTCTTGGTTTTCTGAGGTGAGAAGCATTTTGTGTTGAAATGAAGGAGAAGCTAACAATACAAGACAATCTTAGTCCTTGATTATGATAGATCAGAAATGGGGCTCAAGTTGATGATAAAATTGTATTTGCACTTAAAACACACAACACAAAAAACTGGTAAAAATACAAATATACATTTCAAATAAACCTACTGAAAAGCTTTCAGGGATGTTTACTATCCACAACAGACATAACATTTTCAGAACTCTGTGCTTCATGTGCAAAGCATTTTAGAAATCAGTCCAACTATTTAGATACCTAAGTGACAGCTAAGTAATTCTAAAATTATGACTCAAATTGGCAATGCTAAACACTTCGGACATGTGGCCCTTAATGAACACTATTTATTTTACCTACTTTGGACTGGGATCAAGGAATAATGGAGTAGGGGACACAGAAGCTGCATTTACCTGGGTTTAGGTGGTGGTTTTGTTGGCTTTTTGTTGTTGTTGTTGTTTGTTTGTTTTGCCTTGGTTTATTTTGTTGCTGTTGTTTTCTTCTAATTGTGTGTTCAGGTATATTTCAGATCAGCGTCCTAAAGCCTAGACAGACTCCACTTATATATAGATGCACCAAAACCAATGTCATTTTCTGAGGCTCAAGTCAAAATAGACCATGAATACCAAAACATCTATATGCACAGTTGTCAGAACTTTTTTTTCAGAAGTCCAGTTAAAGTGAATAAAAATCTTTTTTTTTTGCATACATGTATTTTTTTTTCAAATCTGATGTAAAAATATCAGTCAGAATTTATGCCTAGAAATTAAAAAATCTCTTTCTTCATGAAGGGCACAGAAAAAAAAAATTACTACTTTTTAATCTTCTTCCCTCATAGAAAGGTATCATTCCAGAGTTTGCTTTATTTGGCCTAACATAAATTTGATTAAGAGCTAAGGCAATTTCATGGGACTTTCTGTTGCTGTTTTATTTGTGTGTCTTTCATTGCTGATTGTTTTTTGGTTGGTTTTGTTGTTGGGGTTTTTTTTAAGAATGTGCAATATAATTTAATCTCATATTTATAAGAGTGGAGTGCAACTTTTCATGTATATATTAGTACACAGACTATCATATGCTGTTCACAAGCATTCTGAGGAATGGAATACATCTTTGTGAAAATCTACCTGTATTCACACTAATACTAAGAGTATTAACTGCAATTTACATTTCTAATACATAATGTTTCTCATTCTCCAAGTAAATACAATTAGAACAAATTTCCCTTACTTTTCTTCCCACAACTTTAATGAGGCAGCAGGTTTTCCCAAAAGATTAATTTTGGATTAAGATTATATTTCACTCAAAATATTCTATACAACAAAATGAAAAAGTCCTAGGCAGAAATATCTCTTCTCAGCTAGATTAACATAATAAGAAATATTCTCCCTGGGCAGTGCTTTACAAAGAATTTCCTCAAGCTAACTCTTAACTTACATATTTTCAAATTAATCCATAATTTGACTAGAAGCAATGCTATTGTCTCTGATGAGAACAAGCAGCTGTCATTTCCAAGCAGGGACTGGCTCATGGGTCTGGGACCCTCAAATCACAGCAGACACTGACCACACCAGCTAACTGCAAAACCACTGGTGAATTCACTTTGTCCTTCAATTAAGAAGGCAGAAATAGTATGTCATGACAGATAGTTGGGAAAACTCCAGGGAAAATGAACATTATATTTTGCATCCCAAAGATTTGGGTGGCAAACTTTTCTAGAAGTTGACATATTTCCTTGAGGAAGCTGATCACATTTTGCAGAGAATGACTCCTTCTGCTATTTTCTTCAACAGGACAGATTTCAGCAGGAATGTCTCTCTCTAAGGCACATTGATTACCACATTTGTTACCAAGAAGGGAAAGGGAACTAAGCACAGAGAGGAAGTAAAGTTAAAGAAAAGACAGACACAGCTCTACCCCAAGAAGTGTCAGTCTCCTACTAAAATTAGAGCTAAATTTATCTTTGATCTCATTTTCATTTTGTGAAAACGAATTATGATTATGCCGCATCAAAGATAAGAAACAATAGCTGGACAGATCAGCCCATAGAGGAGAATGATAATCTATAATAATCTTCACTGGCACTTGATATTACAAATATCTTGCCCTTGGTTTGTGAAAATTATCATTTTTATAATCACAACAACTAAAACCTTTACCACATTTTTTTTTTTCAGAGATCTAACCAATATCTCCCAGAGAAGCTGTGGAGTCTTCTTCGTCAGAGATATCCAAGAACCAACTGGACTCCAACCTGTGCTGTGTGCTCTGGGATAACCCTGTAGAGGAGGAGAGGTTGGACCAGATGAACCACTGTGGTCCCTTCCAACCTTATCCTTTCTGTGATTCTGAGGTTCTATAATATGAGACTCTTTCATATTATTATTTTATAAATATACAAGTGTATATATGCACATATGCATGTATATCCATACACACATACACATACATGCTGAATTAATGGTAAATATAGGAAAAAAGGTCAGTCAGTTGAGAAGAAAACATTGTTACAAATATTTCATCTTTTTAGAAGAACGGTATCCCTAAGAAAACACTCATCATTAGGAAAATTATCTAGTAATAGATTTTATGCTTATATTAAGCCAGGAAGATAACCAAGTGTTCAGACCTACTGCATTCATCAGCTGCCCCATACTGATTTTGAGGAAAAAGAGGGCACATTAATGTCATGACACCAGATTTCAAAACCTCCATGGATCACAATTGTCCCTGCAGAAATCTCTTTATGTTTGAGGTTGAACAGAAGCCTTCCCTATTACGTTTGACTATTAGCCCCAGCAAGTTTCTCAGGGGAATAACACTACCTCTACTGATTTTATCATGCCTTTTTCTTGTGAAATATTTCACTGAAAATAAATAGAACCTAATGATGCTTCAGAGGAATCTCTACATGAAAGAAAGAAATAATAGGAAGAAATAGTCTGTTTGAGACTGTACATTTTTTTCATCCAATCCTTAGACATCCAATGGGAACTGTCAGAGCTACCAACCAATTAATTTTGTAATCTCTTGTAATGGGTTTTTTTCTCCTTCAACCCTTGTTTGTCTCCTTTGTAGGAAACAAAAGATTTTTCAGTTGTGTTTTGATTTTCTTAATATTACACAATGCTAAAATGCAAAAGTGGAAGCAAAATGGAGATACCATGACAGAATAAAATGTCTCTTTTTTAATACCTTGAAACATGATAACATCAAAAAGTACTCTGCTAGGAAATTGATTTTGTCTGTCTGAAACACATGAAAGTCTGAAGGTCATGTTGGCGGTCTGTCCTGCATTGCTGTTAAACCCTACAATATTAATTTTGACATCTTTCTTATCATTCTAGTAATTTCTTCGTACCCTGTGCCAAGTTTATGGGCTGCTCCTACAGTGTTCCACAGAACTACTTGCAGAATGTGAAGGGGTTGCCCGTACTACTTTTTCCTGGAGATCCATATAGGACTTGTGAAGCCATCTTAAGGAAAAAAGGCAAAGAAAAAAGAAAGGATGAAGAAAAAATGAACCAAAATGTGCTACAACCATAAGCAGACAGACTTCTCACTTCTCTTATTGGAAATCTGGACTTGCCAAACAATTAAGAAATATGGGTCTGGTTTGTTTTTTGACCTCACTCTGCTTTGTTGATTAACCTGTTTCTGTTCTTAAAATGAATTACACCATCTTGAGTCTCCACTGTATAATTTTATCAAGGAGGCAACAAATCATACTGACATTGGTGGTCCATGTTGAAGTGGAATGCAGAGTAAAATACAATTTTCCTCAAACAAATTGCCAAAACTGTTAATCTTTATCTAAATGCCCATAATAACTGTTTTGTTCTCTGTGACAGTTGGGAGAAAAAAAAAAGTCTTCCAAAAATCATTCTGGCAGCCAAGCTGCTTGTTAATAAAACCTGGAGAAACATTTGTAATTAATATAAATTACTAATTCCTCTTTTAATGTCTTAATGTGACAGTGACTAATTTACACAGTTTTGCTTAAGCTGCCACTGAGTATTTCAAGTGGGACTGTGAACAAAAAAAAATGCTGTTGCACTGGTGTATGTACCTATGCAAAGCTACCACAGATGCAAGCTCTATAGATGAGGAATCCTATCTCTGGCAATAACTTCCAAACACACTGGCTGATTGTTCTGCTTGGGACTGGGGGAAAAGAGCCAGCAGTGAAACCTATCCAACACTCTCCTCTTGTAAGCTGGAAGTGGAACATTTTGTATGGGCATGGAAGTCTTTTAAAACAAACTGAGAGGAAGCTGTTGTATTTGCTACCTAGTCAGCAGCACTTTTCAGTGGTGCAATGAGAGACTGCTAGATTCCTCCTAATTTAATTTTGAAACTCATCACTGCAACAAAGCGTGTGAGCTGGAACGTGAGTACTTTGCAGAACACCTCCAAACAGTTGTCAAGGAGATGCTTCCTTCCTCAGAGGCAGCCTTGCTCACATCATCCAAGTGAGAACCAAGCAACAGAGGTTTCACACTGCCACTCATGAAAAATAAATAATATCAATATTTTAAGGCTTCAGACAACTGGTTCAAAAATAACCATCACTGCCTTGTAATAAATATGTTTAAAATATAATCTTACACAGTTATTAATTTCAAACTCAAGTAGCATTATAATTTACCTCCTTACATTGATCTGCTAATAAAATAATTATTTTATTAATTATTAATGGGAACTGCATTAATAACTTCATGCCCATAGGGCAAAAAAAATTCATGACTTATCTGTGCATGACCAGCCAGAAGCAAAGAGGTGATGTTATTAAACCTACTTCAAGACGACAGGCTGCATTCCTTCAACAGTCCTAAAATCCTCAAGAAAGGCACTACATTTAAGGTAGACAGCAAGTCCTGCTGCAGCTGCTGTTACAGATCCTGGCTTCAGTCCCAACACAGGGCTCTGTGCTGTAGGATAACAATGAAGACTACTTCAATGCTTCACACCTGAACAACTTCTGTAAAATCTCAAAGCACTAGAAGTAGTCCATGTGCAATTACAGGTATTGAGGTAAAGGAAGATGATCCAGTATTACCAAAAGCAGATGTGTCAAAAAAAACTACTTAAGAAGAAACCCAACATCATAATCTTCAAAATATCCTCACCTACAACTCTTAAGACATAATGTATGTGAGCTGAGCTGTTGTGGTTTATATTTGCCTGAACACGTTTTGAACATCACTATGACTGAATTGTCAGGACTCTTCAAATTGATTAATATATCTCCATTCTGATTATCTTCCATATCATTAAGATAATTTTACCCCCAGAAGATCAGCAACAAACATTTTATTCTCCATAACTATAAAAAGGAGCCTGGTTACATTTTTGCATAGAGGTATAGTTCAAGTGAGATTTTGATATACCTTCATGCCATTCTTAATTCCCTAAAGCAGTGCTGTATCTAGCTGGCTATAAGTCTTGATATTTTAAATATTAAATATCCATGATGCAAAAGGAAGGCCAGGGAGACTTTAGAGGCAGTAAAAATCTCATTTGGTCAACAATGTGGTTGACCTACTGCTTTTCTGAGGGAAAGTGAAAACTTTAGAAATGCTGAAAATTTTTTCTGTAATTTTTCAGCATAAAGCATTTCTATGTACTTCTGAATACTCCTGTGGAAAAAAAAAAATCTTATTCTCCATGATTTGTACTGACTTGCAAGTGTCTTGGAGATTGAAGTATTAACTGCATGTGCTATTTAGAGCCCAGAGTCCTGGGCATCCTGTCTGAAGAGGACACATTACTTGGAAATAAGAACATTATTGAGAATTCTGTCATGTTTTCCTTTTTCAGAGCCTCCTCTAATATCAGAGGGTTTGGTAGATTAGAAACAAATTTGGTTTTTTTTAAATTCAAGTATTTAAAAAATACAGAGTTGAATGTTGAATATTAACTTATGAAACAAGATCATCAGCCAATTGCTCAGCATGCAGAAGTATTTTTTCATTGAGAGAGTTTAGTTTGGGTCTAGTGGTTGCAGGCATGCATATATAATCAAGTTTGTATCACAACACATACAGTATCACCCAAGAAGGTGCTGCCTTGGTGATTTAGTCTGAGGAACAGAGAGGCTTAACATGCTGATGACATGGAGGCAATGAAGTACAACACTGTTATTCCAAATGTCATGCTATGCTATTTTCATTTCTGTTGGCATCTGCTCCATGTTACGAAATGCATACTTCCAATACAACAGCTCATTAAACAGGTTTCAGTTTGCTCAGAAGTCAAATTAGAATACTGTTACAGAGTTACAAGTCCTCACATAATTATTGCTATTACCCTCCACTTCTGTGAATCCTTTCATCCATGGAATCCACGTGCTTCAGCTTATTAATCTCATAACATTCCAGTGAAGTATCACTGCAATGAGTTTTACCCACCAACTAAGTGCAGCAGCCTCTGATATGTTAAATTGTAGCTGTTGAACATCAAAACTGATTTAGAGTAAGGAATGATGAATGGTCCATCAGGATTTAAAGAGCTGTGAGCGATTCGTTCAATTGTACTTCCAGCAGAACACTAAAATTTAAACACTTACTTTTAAGAAAATTGAAACAAGATTTTTACAAAAATCACAAATGTAAAAAGTAGAGTCACCAGTAGGGAACATTTAGTCACCATTTGTCTTAAGGCAGGTGCCTCACATACAGATTTATCAAGTTCCTAATGCTCCCTAAAAGCCTTTTATACAAGGTCTAACCAATATACATTTTTAATGCTTGTCATTAGATGATCAGGTAACATTCAATATATACTTTATTTTTCTACAAAATGAACTGGCCTTTGTCAAGCAACTTAGATGAGAAAGAAAAAAAGGCAGAGAAAAGAAAACCCTGTCATTCACTTTTCTGTGGTCACTCCTTCACCCTTCCTAATGACCAAAATCAGTACTTCAGTAGAAGTCTGATCTTCACTGCAGGGTGAAGACCTTATAAAATATGTTACAGACAATGTTCAGAGATGCAAGGGGAGTATAACCTCCCCTCATTTATCTTTCTGTGGCTGTCAGGACCTTAATGGCACTTCAATTTTCAAAAATCATGTGAATTCAAACCTTCTTTTTCAAACTTCCTTTCTGAAAGACATTCATTCCCTTTGAAAAACGCAGGCAATAGAAACCAGTGCTTCCATGGGTTCTCTCTTCATTTTTTTATACGGATCTCTCCCGGGTCCCAAATTATTCAACAGCTTTTAATGTTCCCTTTGAGGATTCTAAGAACACAACCAATGTCAAAATCTATTATACACTGGTGATTATTTCTGCTTTCTTTTAAGCAGGACCAGTACTTCATCTTTTTCTGATGCTTTCTAACATAAACCAGTCCTTTAATCTACACACTAGTTAAAGCATGAATCCCCTTTAAAGGTCACCTTCCTTGTCTGTCTAATGTCACCAAAAATATTTTTTAAAGTACACATTTATCAAACCCTTTCAATTGCTTTGGTTTAATTCAGAACATCTCAAGTGATTCTAATAAACCAGCTATCAAAGCAGGATTTGTAGTAGAGTGGCATGTCTGATCCCACTGCTGTCAAAGCAGAATCAGTGTTTATGTTGATCAGGTCTAGATTGAAAGGTTAATGGGGAACCTGGCAATAAACAATGTTTATCTAAAAGGGAAGTGCAATTAACATGCTAAAAATATTTGTGATTCCCTCAACATCCTTTAATAATGTTCTTAGTTAACCTTCATTTTTCAGTTTTTGATGCAAACTAGGATATACAAAGAGAGAGTTCCAAAAGTCATCTTTGTGTTTTCAAAAATCAATGAGAAAATGAAAGCACCAGCAGTACCTGTTGAATTAAAAAAAGGCTGCCTTTTTTCACTTGCTGGAAGACAAATCCCATCTTCACTTTCAAAGCAAAATATATGCTATTTAGGTCAACCATTTGACAACTAGAAACAATTTTTAATAGAAGTTTAGCCTACAAGTAAATAAACTGACTTCACTTTTCCTGGTATAAGCTAAGTATGTTATGACAAGATTTACCATCATCCTGCCCTACTCATTCCTCTAAAGCTCACACAGCGCCTAAAGATAAACTTTGCCCCAAGTCATATATTTGATTTTGAGTCCCAGTATTTACAGATTCAAGACAGAAAAATATCCAAACTAGACCTTTTACAGCATGTAAGTAATTGATATGAGAGGACATAAAATACCCAAAGAGAGGTTTTCTGAGAGATTTTTTCATACAACTACTCAGTGAAAAGATGACTGCTTATTAAGAAACCATTTATTCTAAGTGCTGATTTAAAGAAAAAAAAAACATAATTTCTAGAGTAATACCAGTTAAATATTACTGTGCTACCCCAGCTGAGATATGACAACAAAAGCACTGACTTCCCCTAAAAAAGTAAGTATTCTAAGTAATCTAACCAAACTGTCAGCCAAACTTCCTATAGTAACCTTTGATTGATTCTCATGCTCTTCAGGATGCCCATGAAAAGTCTCACTAATTTCTTTAAATTATCTCATTTTCCAGCAGAAATTTCCTCAGGT
This sequence comes from Anomalospiza imberbis, assembly GCF_031753505.1. Classification (NCBI taxonomy): domain Eukaryota; kingdom Metazoa; phylum Chordata; class Aves; order Passeriformes; family Viduidae; genus Anomalospiza; species Anomalospiza imberbis. Next base: position 40,984,188 of record NC_089721.1, on the reverse strand, counting down.
AAGCCAGGCTCAAAATCTGAGAGTGTACTTATGCCTCCAGACAGCACCTCCTACCAACAGACCTACAGTCAGAAGCATAAACTGCTGTGCTGATGACACCAACTGGTTTTGATAAAGCAAGATCTTCAGCTTTATAGCAGGATGATTAAAAGAGCAAGAAGTGTAGTTTTTTGAGGGGGCTCACATTTACATTTTCTGATAAGACAAAATTACAGTTCACAGTCTTGCTCCCACTACATCAAACTAAACCTCTAGCAAACATGGAGATCCCTAAATCAAATAACCATCTTACAGTGAGGCGTGCCTGCTCATGGAAAACATTGATATCCACTAATATTTAAGCTGGTGCTCAAGCAAAAGCAATGAGATCTTCACAGCTGTTTAATTGCATTCTTTTTTGAGCACATGAAAAATACCTGTTATAGCAACTGTTAGTTGCTCAGTAGTTTTCTCCTGTATAGTATCACAGGCTACTCAACCTTGCCTCTGCAAAGTCACCTTTCTTAATTCTTGCTATACTGAACCCAATCCTGAAAGAATAATATCAAAGCTGACATCTGGAAGCTTCCAGGGTCTTAGTCATGTTGTCAGGTCTGTGTTAATTTCCATGAAATGTGAACACTGTACTTCCTATGCTAACTGCTGATTTATAGAGGAATATGTACAGTTCTTCCCTGTGAGTTAGGACTTCTAAATTCTGCCAATAATTCTTTATTAAAAATTGAAAAATCCATAATGGACCAGCAGCAACAGCAAGCAGGGGTAGTTTTGAGTGGTAGTTTTGAGTACTGTCCCATCCCCAGCAACTCAGTGGCTAAGACACTTGGAGAGAGAATTTCAGTACAGGTTCTATCACAGACATTTCAGGTGAAAAGTAATGAACAGGCACAGGGAAAATCAACAATAACAATATGAATTATGCTTACATATTGATGAATTATGCTTAAATACTGAGATAAAAAGACAATAACCCTCCAAAAATCAACCAGATCACAAAATGTGGAATTGCACAGGACAGAAAAATTGATAGGGAATTGTAGCAGAGACTAAAAAAAAAAAGCACAAACACTTAATTCTTAACCACTCACAAAATATGGTAGAAGAAGGTAAACAGAATAAGTTTAGTTTAACTGTCATCAAGGACTGCTACTGGCCCAACAAGAGCTCAGATAGAGACTTTATTAATACAACAAGTTAATAACCTAATTAATAGACAGAAGAAGTGTAGGTATAAAAACAATTTTTCTACTACTGTTCTTTCCTTAAAATCCTTATAATCAGAGAAGCCTCCAGATGTCTGCAGAATTATTGTCCAACTACCTGGCACCTATTAGAGAAAAATGACAGCAGGATTCAAACTGTTTCACAGTCTTTGGAACGAGGTATGGACAACTTCCAGAAACAGAGGTGGAACCAGCTAACAGAAGACACAATTTTTGTATTAGAAATATTGTAAATCATATGTTCTCCTATAGAAAGAGCAGCTAAGACTGTCAGGATGGAATATCATTTGACAAAAAACCCTCAGAATCAGAAATTTCAGGAAAAGAAGGAATTATGTCAGAGAAACAAGGGTAATGGGGAACAAACCCAAACACAAAAAAAATATCAAGGGAACAGGTAACAGTAGGTTTCTTGGGAATATATTCTGTGAGAAAATAGAGTATAGAATGGTTATAAGTTATTAAGAAGCATATGTACAACTGAAAGAACAGTTTTATAAACGGCTTCTTAATTTAGCCATTAACACATGAACTATTGAAAAAAATTATTTAAAGCCATAATTAAATTGAAATCATAACAGGGCACTATCCTGATCTGGTCACAAGTAATACAATTTCATCAAAGCTTTCTCAACTGACAATCAGAAGCTTCATGCAAATACATGGTGGTTACAAAGGCACATTAAAGGTGAGGCAAAAAAACAGCAAAAGCATTTTGAAATAAACTAATAAAACTAGAAAGAAACAGCAGCAAAAAAATGGTTATACAAATAAATCACAGGTTTTTAACTTTTCATAAGGATTTTGAAAAGATGAAAGGGGCTCCTTTCTCAAGAAGAATGGAAGAAAAAATCCACAAGTTATGTCTAGATATATAAAAACTAAAGCCTGCTTACTGTTAGCAAAAGTTGTAAGAATCTTGTGGAGAACAGAAAAGAAGCTAGAGAACTGAGAATAAGAACAAACCTGCCTTATCATTCTAGGAAAAAGGTAGAGGTGTATATAAATTAAAAGATTCACAGTGATCAAATTATTAAATAAACAATATATATAAAATCTTGGAGGATATGATAAAAATACCATAGATATTTTACCCATAAAGAAGTATAAATTACTGAATTCTTCTCTGAAATAACTGGACTGATGACTCAGAGAAAAGCATGTACCACACCCTAATATTAGTATAACTTTCGATACTACACTGGTGCTTTCAAGAAAAGAACAGCTTTTAAGCTCTAGCTTAAATCAATAAAACAGCTTGGTTTGGCAACTGAGGTCAAGATTCTGCAGAAATCTGTACCAGTCTGCTTCTAGACATATCCTCTCCCGTTTTATTTCAACAGCCGTGGTGTATATTTGCCAAATTGTCACTTTATTTTGACTTAACACGTTAATAAATTATCTGCAATTAAGTTAAAATAATGGAAATTATATAATAATTTTTGAACATATAATTATGTAACATTCTACATTTTAGGACTCTTGCATTCATCACACCTTACACCTGAACACCGAAACTTATGTTCTCTTCCAAAGGACATTAAAATCACTGTCATGGAACTATTTTGTTTCTGCTTTCTCTATATTTCATTTACTTCTGTTTCAGTACTAATACTATTTTACTATTTTATTGTTTTCTGGCTGGCATACACTAACCTGAGATGAGCACCTGATAAGAACTAAGTAAAAATTAAGACTTCAGGTCATGATCTATTATTTGCTTTTCCCAGTCCCATGCTGTGCACACCCTATCTAAATAAAAGCTAATTTCTTCGTAAATATTTAATAACCTTTTCTTCTTTCAAAAACAAACTCAATCAGTACTTTTGATTTCATGACTGTAATGTTGAATTCACTTGCTCAATGTAAATTTGATATCCGATGGATAAGATTTTTTTTCCTTGCATTATTCTAGAATGAACATGCACAGAATGGAGATTCAAGTTCATCTGAGCAATATGTGAAGGCAATGGCATAACAAAGAATGGCGGTATTTTCCAAATGAACAGTTCAGAAAAAGAGACAGTGATTGCTCACAAATTATTTCATTTTCTGAAAATAACGGAATCAAAAGAAGCAAGCCACATCCTTAAAAGGTAAATTGTGAAGATTTTTGACAAAACACCAGACAGTAATAAAGCTAACCAGCTACTTCATATATCTGTCTTTTCAGAGGTCTAGACTACAAACATATTTTGTAACCCTTTAGTAGAACATGCCAGACTGATCCTATATTAGTCAGTTTTCCCTCTCGCCTGCAGAGAGGGCAAAGGTTTCAAATCTGCTGAGCAAAGGACACCTTTCATGGCAAAGGAGTAATTTCTTTAACATGCAGATGCAGAAAGGTAACAAAAGTAGTCTCCAGAGCCTGAACACCTGCTTACAATTTGGATGAGGAAACAAGGAACAGCATTTCACCATCTTCTTTCTTCAGCATAGAATAAGAGAACAACATAACAGGATGGACAACTGTGCCCTGAGAAGGTCTGCACATTATTGTTAACTTATTGTACAGTGCTTCTTTGAAATTTCTGCAATGTCAATACCCTTGTTAATTCCCTCAGCAAAGCAAAGGATGAAGGAAAAATATACTTAAATTACAGAAAAGAAGGAAAAATGCTTATGTGTCACTAAAACACGACTAAAAATTCAATTTCAGCTAAGCTTAGCTTAAACTAATATTTTGCATCTCTTTGCTATTTTTTTGCTATTTTACCTTTCATTTAAAAAAACATTCCATATTAATGCAGTTGAATATCATAAAGCTCTTCAAATTTTAAAGTACTTCAGAACAATTGTTTTGAAGAGAGCCCTTGACAGTTAAATGAATGTTATAGATTTTTAATGAAAGTTATATGATTTTTAGTGACTTATTGAATTTGAGCAAAAATGAGGAAAACCAGGCATAAGCAATGTGGGTGCATTTAAATTACAATATCTCGCTTGAGAGTTCAATGGATTTTGTATGTTTTGACAATGAAGCTATTAGACAGCCCAGCCTGAGATTTCTTTTTTTTTTTTTTCCTTCACTTTCATCTTTGGTTTTCATCTTTATTAAACATTTATATTTTTTCTTTTTAAAAAATTTAGAAAACCAGTTATTTTCTTCAGGCTTGCAGCTAATTCCAGTGCTACATTTTATTGTACCTTGTGATGATATACTGCATTCCTTAGCTTAACTATTCCTGATTATTTGACTGATGATGCTCTGGAAATGAATTTTAAAGAAACCTAACAAAACAAAGCAAAAATCCACAAAAACAATTCCAAGACAATTTGAACAATTGGACAATTCCAAGGGAGCCTGATATCAGAATTTTGAATTACACAAAACTCTTGCTGAAGTGACACAAATAGGACTGGGCCTACACAACACAGATTTGTTTATCCCTGAACATTATCTGCTTAACTCTGATATCTTTATACTATTTCTCATCTCAAACCCCAGTTTTAAATAACATTATTTAAAATATTATTTTGGTATTATTTTTATTATTGTGTTTCAGCACAAGAACAAGGCACAGTTTTTCTAATGAAAAACTGTTTTTACTTGATGGGAGAAAAAGGAATTAATAGGAAACTATCCACTAAGAATGTTATTTCCCCGTAGCTTATGAAAGGAAAAACAAAAATCTCAATGTTGAAGAAATGAGGCTGAAAACAGGGATCATACATACTCAGTTTCTCTGGTGAAATGAGGTGGAATGACTGTTTCACCGTAGAAAGGCCAGGTACATATATGAAAGCAATATTTATTGGGATCTGCAGTCTATGTAAAGTGTTCAACTCTGCTGTCTAAAACTAAAAACAAGGAAAAAATAAAGCTGGAGCAGTCAAAACTTGTTAGCGGTGAAAGCTACAGCTACAAAAATGAGTTGATGAAATAAGATCTTTGTTGGGAGTATTAAACACATGAGATAGTTAAAATGATATGACTTGCACAGTGGAGTCAGGGAATCAGTTTGTCTAACCCACTGGGTTTTAACCTCCTGGTGTTTTCACTTCATTAGACCCACATGATGTCTCCTGCATCTTGTCTGGATGACTGGAACAGTCCTGACATAGATCTCCTCACCTGCTTGCCTCCTGCTCCCAAAGCACTCCCATTGCCATGCTGACAGAAACAGCTCACCCATGAAAAAGTTGTGGGGGAAAGGAAGGTAGAAGAAAGAAGCCACTCGAATAAATACTAGGATTATTTGGCCTGAGAAATTACAGCTTTAAATATCACTGGGCTACTGACATCAGCAGCGTAATATCACTCAAGACCAACACAGACCTCACTTTCCTTGGGTGATAAATACTACAGAGACAAGAGCATTTCATCAAAACAAGTAAGAAAATCAAGGTATTCCACGTACAAAGGATTAATTATTTTTCCTAATATTTGGGGACAATTTATATCCTCCCCTTCTTGCCTCACCTCAGAATGCTGAAATAAAAGTAATGGTGCATTTTGCTTTAAAAGTCAGCTGTGGTTCAGTGCACAGGCTGCCGTGATATTTCATGTGAGAAAAGAAGCTATGATTTAATGTCATTTTCTCTAGCTAGATTCCTAGCTAATGTATCTGGGGATAGTTTAAGCCTGTATTCACTGTAAGGTATTATACACCGTTTGCCCCTCTTTCACAGAATGAAAAATTAGCTGTATTTCTTATAGCTGCTGTGTACCAATGGTAAACCTCTCTATACTCACAGATGTAGAAATACTCCCGGCCTGGCCTGAACTCAAATCCCAGTGAGAAGGGCGTGAAGAGCTGGAACTTTTCCGAGAACTTCAATGGTCCATTTGGGGAATGCGGCCGATTACACTCCCACCTCTTGAACCCTTTGGAAGTGTGATCACAGGAGCTGTAGCCATCAAAGTTCACCATGTACAGAACATAGCGTTCGGTCTTATCTTCTGGCACTGAGTCTTCATAGTGAGGGCAGAACACATCCAGGTAGTCATTGATGCAGACATCGATGTGGTAGTCGCCTCGCTGGAATCTGAAATCACAGGAAGAGTTCAAAACATAAGCACGGTTATCTCAGGATGACCTTGTTGCAAGGTGACATTCTCATATGAAAGGGCATCACTAATGGCACTTCATTTCACCCCGACCATGCACATTCACTCTCAAAAATGACCCTTACAATTCACCAGAGCTATCAGAGACTTATTATGCTTATATATGAACATACAACCATATGGATAAAGGTTTTGCTCTATTTTTTTGCAAAATAAGTCTGTTGCTATTACCCACCCAGTTATAGGCTTTCAATGGTTTATTGAAAAATAAACAAAGAAAGTGTCTGTCTTATTTGGTTGGGTTTTTTTTTAATTGAAGCAAGAAACAAGAAGCAGCAAAGAAGCCAAAACTGTATCAGCCTTCCCAAATCAGTGTCTATATAAACATCCGCATATGCATGCAAATAAATAACCCAAATATATCCTTTTCTCTGAATCACTTAGTAATCACCCCTGTGCTGAAAGCTGATTTGACTGTGAGTACTTACAGTTACTGCAAGAATACAAACAGGTTACTCTTTCATCATAATAAGCAACAGTTTGTCAAGATGCAAAGAAAAGTCTGTATTGTTTTTAAAGCAATTTGAAAAGCAGTGCTTCTCCTTTGCCAAAAGTGCACGTTGAAGATGTTGCTCTTTTCAGATAAAAGGATTCTGGGATACAAATTATCAGCACTCAGCCTAATGTGACAGATCTGAATGAGTGCCAGCTGAGAAATGCAGTGCAAGGCACCAGCCCAGATGCATTTTATTATTGCTGGTTTTATTACTGACGACTCCTTAGAGATGTGGGATTCTTGTTTGTTGGGGATGGGGAGGATTTCCTTTTTTCTCCCCTTCATGTTTCACTTATGTTACTTTTCTAATGCCTCCTATTGCTTGCCACATCCTATAGTGTCTGGAAGTATGGAGACAAATTCTCTGCCTTCATGGGAGCTTATACCATGATATATTTAATGATTCCATAAACCAGGTCTGTGCATTCATTAAACTCCCTGGGGCAGCTAAAGAAACCAACCACTGACCTACTCCACTTCAGGCTGACTGGGCTACTTGTAGCTTCTCTCTTTCACAGCTGCAGTTGTCAAGTGTACCACAGAGCAATAAAAAGGCCATGACAGATTTAACTATAATACTTCTTTTTAGCTGAGGGGCATATTTTAAATACCTGATGGGCTTGAAATCTGCCATCTGGATCCTTCTATCTAATTTCAGAGAAAAAGCAATGATTTGCTGGGCCTCCAAGGATAAATTCAGAGCAAACTACACCTTTTCATATCCCTACAATAATTTTAGTTCAATAAAATAGCTTTTTAAAGAGAAAAAACTGAATACGCATCAAAGCATGATAGATCTGTATAATTTCAGCCAGTGCACAGCCTCACAGTTCCACTCTATAACATGGAAAAGCCTTTTTGAACCACAGTTCTTCCAGGAGAATTTACATTTATCAAAATTGTTGGTCAAGATACATATTTTTGTATTCCAGTGCTTCCAAAATCTGTCACCTGAACAGATAATGTCTTAACAATTTTGCAAAAATGTATTATCTTCAAATGGACATCTGTTCTCTGAATTAGTTAAGAGTATGTTTTTCTTACAGATAATGAAAAAGAGTATAAGATACAAATGGAAAACATGCATTCAGGCAATATCTCTAATTTTTCAATTACAGTTTTAGTAAGTAAAAATTGATACATACTTATATATAAGTGTGTTTGTGTGTGGACAGGATTTTTTTTGTTTGTTTGTTTTATCATGTAGGTGATAAACAATTCAGTTTTCTCAAGGTTACCTCTTTTATCAGCCTGTGCCTTCACCATAAAGCCCAATTACAGTTCTGTGACACAAACTATATGCTTCCAGAATTATATTTATGTAATACCTTCAAGATCAGACTGACCCTCTCTACCATTAGACTTTTACAACACAAATAACCTTATGTGAACTGCTTTTTCACATTACTTTAAAAGTCAATGGAGAGCAATAGGAACTTCTGTTGTTCTGATGTTCAATTCATCCAGCCTCTTTAGTACATCGTAATGAGATGGATCACACTTCCAGAAGCAGCTAATTCTCTCCTTTAACCAAAAGCAGAGTCTGGGGAGACACTTCCCAGACAGTGTCTGTACTGTAAATAGCTGAATTTGAAGGGAAGAATCCAACTGCACAGCCCATGATAATGGAGATTATAAGAATAAGGAGACAGACAACTAAATGTGTGATCACACCTTAATTCCAATTTAGCAACAAAATCAAACTTGTAATCTGCACCAGTGAGATGATGCAGAAAAAGAAAAATCAAACCTCATCTGATTCCTTTTTGGCAAAGTTTCCCTCTGTATTCTTGCTGAATAAACAAAACCACAATGTAACCATCCTCTTTGATCACTGGTATTTTAGTAGATTCCATCTTATTTTTTTTTCCTAAGTATTGAAACAGTTGAGTATCTCCATTCATTCCAGCACACCCCAGACTCTGAAGTGCTGCCTGCAAAGCAGGTCTGAGGATGAAGCACACAACCAAGTCCTTTTTATCCCAGTTTCTTTTCATCCCATTCCCCTGATCTCTCAACAATTTCATTTGTCAGTCATCTGCCATAGGTAGGAAGTGTTTACATTTATGAGTGGAATAAGGGAAGATTGTGAATATTTTAAGTGATCTAAACTGGCCTTTAGTCAATGTTGTTGGCATAGGAATGAACCTCCTCCAGGGAAAATATGTACCAAGGTATTTTATCAAGCAGGTCTGAGCGAAGTCTCTTTACTCCAGGTTATCAACCCACGATGAATCAGAGAGCAGCTGTTTATTTCCTGTCTTGCAATATCCCAAAGAAGTCAGTAATCAAAAACTCAGCAGGTATGTCAAGAGATGTAGAACTAATTTTATGTTTCCAAAAGAGACTACAATGTCTCCAGCTTTTCTGTCAGAGTGAACCGAGACCATTCCTCTTCCTCTAGCTACAAGAAACATGTTGTATTCACCTCCACAAAGAGGAAAGGGACTGTCTTCTAATCGGAATAGAAAATGAAGGGATGGCCATGAGTAACTCACAAAAAAATCATCAGCTTAGTTCTCGAATCTATTAAAGAAAACACTTCACAAACACACTTCCAAGAATTTAACAGCACACTTGAGTGGAAAACACTCAAATTTACACAAATTTACAGGCTGAAAACCTCTTACCTAGTAGTATAATGCCAGATATTAGAGTGAAACAAAAGTTCCATTTCAAATTAAAGCACTGATCAACATTTAACCATCTACATACACTGAGAAGTGAAAAATCTAATGGGAAGATGGAGTCCATTAACAGACATTTGCAGATATGACAGGAATAACAGATGTCCTGTGCCTTTTTCCAGTCCCATTTCAAACAGAAAACTTGCTAGTATGTTACCGCTATACTATCTCTTTTCCCAGTTAGGTCTTCATCCTGCCCTGGCAGGTCCTCACCCAGACTGCCATGCTCTTTGGAACCATGTGGTTAGCAGGAACTTTAATTGAGGAAGAAACCAGCTCTATCTAGATTTTGCATAACAGAACATGGCGTTGTGGTAAAAACCAAACAAGAATGCTTCTCCAAAAATTTGACAGAATCTACACACCTTTTTGCAAATGCCATTTGTCTCCATGCACGCTGTCTTACATACAGCAAAACACTGCTATTCTTCAAACATAATTAACCTTTGGTTTTTGTCAGGTGCATTCAAACAGCGTCTTGGGAAGTTGCATGCTGCAAAGCCAGCTATTAGGCAGTAGTGTTATAAAAGCCATTTTGAAGAGAGAGACACATAGTTAAGTAGTTTCTACACCTAAATATTTCCATAACCAACAAACATCAGCTTCCTACACAAAACTTGAACACTGCTTCCAGCAAAGCCTGTCAGAGGAATATTTCTCTGCTAAAGTGCCACTGATGAAATATCCAGGTATTCAGGATGCAAAAAGAGAATTTCATGGTCATGTTAACCACAGAAAAACAAGACTAGCAAAATATTTTGTAAATAATTACTGCCTCCTGTGTTCTGTTTATCCATTTACAAAGGGAAAGTACATGGTTTGTGTGCATGCTTCTCTTCATAATTTTAAGTTCTGAAGCCTAAGTGACTCATCTTGAACTTTGTGTCTTTGCAGGTCACTGAGAAAAGTTACAATTTATTTAAACAGATATTTAAAACACAGTAACAATTTTGTTTGGTTTCTCTCTTTCTTTCTTTCTTTCTTGGAATAAACACTACAAAAATCCAGTTTAAGAACAGCACAAATAACACTAATTGTACATTTAGATAGATAAAAAAATTTAATAGCTCTGCTTGTTACTTCCACTACAAATCCTATTAGTTATATTCTATTGCCCTTCCTACAAAATCAACACACCAGATGCTCTACTTCAAGGTAAGTGTACTGGAAAATTTGCCTTTTACTGTGTCAACCTTTCTTTATTTGGAATCTGTTCTGTCAAATGCATGAAGCAAGGCTTCCCTGTGAACCAGAAAAGACTCCAAATAACTGTTCTGACAATAAATTATGAAATTCTGGTCTTCAGTCAGGTATTGGAAGCAATCAGATGCAAAAGACCCCTGTTCTGATGCCTGGAGCCTGCACAGCCTGTTAACGCCAATGTGCAGAGGACACTGCCACTTGTCAAATGCCTCAACCCCATCACCTTTTTCTCAAATAATAACCTGAAATGTAAAACAACATCAACAAAATTCACTCAACTGATTTGTTCTTGGGGTAAATGCAAACTACAGTTACCCACAATTATTCAGAACAGCACAGCAAAACGTTACTTGTTCTGTTTCCTAAGGAAAAAAGGTTTCTGGAGCAGCGTGCACATACCTCTACGAATGCTAGTCACTCAACTCCTCCTTTTTTACTTTCATGGAGGCTAAGCCACTTTTTAATTAAATTTAATGGAGACAGTGAGGTTTCAGAGAGAATGACATTCCTACAAATACCATGAAAAAAGCAGGCCTGCTGAGAAGATCCCATAGGTGTCCAAACAAAGGCTGAATGTCCAGTAGGTTAAATGCTATTAGACAACAGAAACACCTCCTACAAATACTCTAGGCACAGGAAAAACTTGAACTGAAAAAATATAGAAACAGATTGAAAAATTTTTGTCAACTGGTTATGAAAATATTTGCTTAAATGGTTATTAACAGAGAGATGAATATTGGTAGTTATTTGTACACGCAACACCAAAACCCAAACATTTTCTGGAAACTGTTAACATCATTTAAAAGGACAATATTTTCGTTGCTCTCAGAATGTCATGATGTATTTATTCACCATTCCATGGCACTGAGCTTGCCCATAGATTTTGTCTGTAAGTGTAGTGCACTATGACTATTTCAAGTTGTACTCACATGCTTTGACTGGAACATATCAGCATAAATTGTGCCTTGTTATTCTTTTACACACTTCAAGCCCCCTCATTTCAAACAACAGCTTTAAGTGTGATGGGGAAATCTTGTGGTTGTTAATTATCTGAGGGGTTGTGGGATTATGTGTATCATTTTACTGCAGATAATTTAAAGATGCTATTTCTGTGCTATGGAAAAATAACCTCTTTAATGCTTTTCTGCTCTTTTTACTGGCTTTTGTCACAACATTTCGTAAACTCTGTTCCCATAGCTCTGCTGACATCAACAATGATTCTGATGCACAAACAAGGAAGCAATCAGAGAGCTATTTTAATTTTAGTTCTATTCAAACTAAAAGAAAATTCAACATTTTCCAGATGCTAAGAGAAATGTGTTTGCTAACAGTAGCAAGACACTGACATTTTAGATCTCTAGCAGGATATTGCTACCCTGAGCAAGCAAACAAAATAACCCTCTAATACAAAGAAGCAGTCCATGACCTTTCAGTCCTCAGGTTACAGTTTCACAAGTTAAAACAAGTTCAAGACACCATGAAAAAAACACTATGTAGGACACAAAAATCAGGGCTGCTGTTCAATAAAACAGTATTCAAAATTATTCCTACAAAAGATTGCAAGCTAAATACACAATGCAGAAAGAAACTTATTCTCTTGTCATTAAGTCCTCTATTCAATTAGCATTTATTGGAGTAATTAAACACTGGGAAAGGATGCCTGGCTAATTGTTAGATTATGATAATTACACAGCTTTGCTGTGCTACAGCTGATCAAAATAAGATGTGGTCACATGCACTCAGCTAAAGCTTCTCTGCAATCATCAGGCTTCCATGGGAAATTTATTACTATAATAAGGCCACTTATTACTAGTTCATTATCAATCAGGCAGAGAAACTTATTATTTGTACCCTTCCTTTTACTCTCCCACCCACTCTGCCGGAACAAGCCTCCCAAAAGGTTGTGCCCTGGTCTCTGCCTTTGTCTGGCTCCCTTCCATCATAATTACACAGCTGAGGAGTATCAGACTCCTGCACTTGAAAGAGTTCATCAGAGTTCAGTTCACTGTTTCACAATCAGCTGCAAGCATATATTACATTTCTTGAAAGAGGTAGGTTATCTCCCTGCATTTCACTTTACAGGGAGATCAAACTTCTCCTTTTAATCTTGCTATATTCCTCCCATCTGGGAGATTTTTCACATTACTTGCATGGGTCCCAAAGCAAAAATCAGAAAGAAAGGAGCTGCATTAAGATGGACTTTATGAAAAAAAGCATCTGGTTTATGTGGCTTGTCTCTCTACAGAATCTCCTGCCATTACCCCTTCTTTCCAGCCAACAGTGCAAAAGAGACATTGTGCCTTCCTGATGCAAGGCTAGGGGTTTTTTTTGTTAAAGACCAGGGTTCTCATCAGCTACCATTGTACCTGGTACTTCATGCTGCCTATTTAATAGAAAAAAAAAGAAGTGATTTACTATAGGGACTAGAACATGGGAAAAAACATGAAACAAATCAGTTTGACCTAGCATTCAGGTTTTTAAACAAAACAACTTGTTAAACACTAACTCAGAAGAGTCATAGAATGCTCAGAACTAAAGAAATTAAAAAAAAAACCCACTAAATTCTGCTGATCAAAAAACTAGACCTTTTGAAATGTCAGAAGCACCTACTTCTACATCAGCAATTGATCTGGAAGCTTCCTAGATAAGCCAGGTTTTTTAGGTTTACAACACTGGTAAAATAACTGATCAAACGTCACTTTCTCAGACTTCATTTTTCACATACTATTGAAGTTTACAGCTATGCTGTAGGTGACCACTTACAAGCTTTTAATTATCTTAATTTCCAGAACCGAGAAACCTCCTCAAGACCAGTATGAGAAAAGTCTTTATGCTTCTGGACAGAAAAAAAAAAAAATTCTCTTCTTTTTTTCTATTTAATAAGGCCTGATTGTTGAAAACTTCCTAAAGTGCCTTGGCTGAAACATGTTATTTGCAAAACAAAGAGAGCCTACATCCAGGAGTCTTCTATTATAATCATGGCAAAAAAAGACTGCAAAACACAGGAGGAAACAAGTAGGTTTCAATGAGGAAGGGAAATGTCCTATTTAAAATATAAAAGTTCTTTAAATTACATCTCTTGTGTTAATTCCATTAACCTGAGAGACCTCAAATATCTTTTTTTTCTGGTTCTATTGGTTAATGAAAATTTCAGTTGCATCATAACTGTTAACAGTGACAATTAATTTAAAGTAGAGACACTTTTTTTTTTCATTATTTACAGGCTCTTTAAGAAATAAATTCTACAGAAACGTGTTTGCTCCACTTATGGTTAATAATTTCCCCTTACATTCATAACTATGTTTGTAGAGTTGGGTCCTGTATTGACTTTTTATAGCTAGCACTGCAGAAAGGTATATGTTCAATGATAATGCAAACATTAAAAAATAGAAACTACTTGCTTTTCCATGAGTAGGTATGAGGAAGAGAATTAACAAATCAACATTTAGTTCCCACCTATAAATCTGAGTACTCCAGAGATTCTCAAGTACTGCAGCAGCCTCACTTACTTCATATCATTCTGCATCTCCAAATCGAAGAGATGGGCATTCTTCACATGGTTTATTAAAACTGTTTCCTCCAACTCTGCTTTTGTAAAATTGCATCAAAGTTGGCACACATGACTTTCACCTGGTGTCTACAAATTTCTCTTTTGCTGCAAGTTGTGAAGAACTCATTACATCTCGGGGGCAACAACAGTCATGTTGTTCATGATAAGGGTTATAATGGGGTGCAACATATCACAGCACTGTTCTCAATGAGATCAAACTCTCGTTTCCCAGCTGTCCCAACTCTGACAGCTTTAAAGCCCCTGCGTACAGTCTCTACCTGACTATTTATTTTCCATTGCTGTGGGCATTTAACTTGCAAAGATGGATGAAGAGAGAAGGGAGGCAAAGGTAAAAGAGCTACTGTTCTGTCAAGGGCATCACTGAGGTACAGGACAAACTTCAGTGCTGAAGCCTAGTAAGATTAACTGTAAGGTACCACACCCAACAAGATACTTAAGGCAGCCTGAGATTTTTGTTTGGAGCCTCTAACCACACTTTGAATCCAAAATACCTGACTTAAAGCCAGTTTCTTTGTTGAATTGATTTATGGACACAAGCTCATTACTTGTGTTCACATTAGTACTACTCTGGAGTTCATCAGCAACATTTATCCCACTTTGTCTGAGGAGGAATGAGGAGATTTGGTAATTACTACTCACATATTTTTAAATATGGTCATCAATATCCTGCACACATGACTCTACATTTGTCTTCTTTAGGCGTTAACAACATACAAGATGTCAGCTTCATCTTTTATTCCATGATTTTGCTTGAAAATACAAAAACTATCTCAGCTACCCCTTGCCTATACCAAAAAATTCCTGGTTTGCCAATTCATTTGTTTACACACCTTTCTTAAAAAACAAACAAGTTTTATCTGAGTTCTGCTGCCCTGACACATACTCTATTATCGGTCACATTTGAGAGAAAAACAACATTTTAAGAGTTTAAATTCTAAAAAGAAAAAAAAAAAGAAAAGAAAAACCCCACAGACAGGAATACTACTGAAGTGTCTGAACTGGACTCTAGCAACATGTGTTGACCATGTGTCTAACCTAGAAGACAGAGTCTATCAGCCTTGATGGAATGTGATTCTGTGAGTGGTATTTGCTAACCCTGCCTGAGGCATGTGCTGACATCTGTTAATGGATATGGAGAACAATGCCCTATCTGCAGAAAGGTCTTGCTTCTCACACTCACAAAATGAAAGAAAAGACATTTGCCCAACAAGCATGCTGACCTGCACACAGAATAATTGAGCTAAATGGCAATCAGCTTCCACAAGGAAGTATATGCATTGCAAGTAAGCTTCACAAATTGTCTTTCTCACTAATATATAAAAAGTAGAGTCATGGTTAACTTTTATAAACTGAAATCTCCACCTCTTTCATACTCACAGGGAAAAAAAAAACTGCATCAATTTCCACCAGTCAATATACGGGCAGCGTTTGAGAGGAAACATACATTTTGATAAAACTGCTTGCCTATTGCACATACTCACACTTGCTGTAGTACAGAAATGCTTTTCTCTGACATTAAGTTATAGCTGTTTATTATGCATCTTGCAATCTGTAAATAAAATTAATTTTAAAATATTTTGTGATCAAATTAGAATTTGGCGACTCAGACACCCTAATAACTTGCAACTTGTAAAATCTACTATTTAATTTCTCAATATTCAAGAGTGTAAAATGAAACTAACCCTTGAGATGTTGCCCAATATTTTTATGTTTAATAAACTGTGTATATTTTAACAAGCTCTGGTCATAATCCCCATCCTTCAGTTAAAGTGAATGAATCCAGATATAATATAAAATCGCATGAGCAAAATATAGAGGAGAAAAAAGTCCCTGAAACATCACAGACCTCCACAAACAGACCCAGAAACACATGAAATTTTAATATAAAACCACAGTTTGTTATTAACATGAATAAACTATACAATCAAATACATTATCAAGAGTAATTTGCACTTATTGACAGAAAACCCAACTTAGAATAGCTAATGACTACATAAATTTAATAGCAAACAATTTGTGAGCTTCAATCAATGAATTTTTTTTGCTTTATAATTGTCTTGTGTCTATTTAAGAGACTCATAGGGAAAATATATTCTTTCCTGACATGGAAACAGTATTTTAGAGGAAGTTCTATCGAGAAATATAGTAATTTAACCTTGTTCCTTTTACCCTTCCATATTAGTCTCTCTCTTATGTCGGGCAAACTAACAAAGGAATGATTGGAGTTTCAAATTACAGACTGCAGGATCACCAAGTAGCACAACTATTATTATTGGTAGAACTTTTTATTTTCCTTCTATAATTTCTTCTAAAGACAGCATATGGACTATAGAATTTTCCATCAGGTTTACTCTTGATACATACTGTCTCTGAATAATAGGACTTAAAACAATTTTTCACCTAGAGATATTTATCTATATACATCAAATGGACAAGATAGGTCCTGATCTAAATTATTTTCTCTGTTTACAAATATGTTCTGAAAAGCTTTGCACTATACAATGCCACCTGGTCTTTAAAAACACCCAAGAAACTGCAAAGATTATGATCTGATGTGCAACAATTTTTTTTAACTGAATAAGACTGACAAACCATGGAATTCAATGCAGACTATGTTATTCCTCCCATTCCTTTTCAAATTATGAAGCTCCCATGGTTCCTATTATGGAGTTTTGGGATTCTTATTCCTTAAAGAGTGACAGAAACAGTATTTCAATATGTGTAAGTAAAGACTGAATTGACAAAATGTGCAAAACCTGCTCATTTACTTTTTTATATATGTGTAAGTTACTGGCATAGGAGAAAAATTCACTAGTCTCAGGTCAATCAGACATTTCAGAAAGGTAAAACTGAAGATATTTTCTGAATTTTCCTGTTGCGTTTTTCTTAAAACTGTTTCAAAATTAATCAAATTAATTCTAATCTTCAACCTGTAGTGAAATTGCCTCATTCACAACTGAATTGTGATCTTGTCTGCCTGAAACATTGTAGCTATTTTTCAAATCACAGACAGGATTAGGATAAAAAGCAGAGTATCGCAAAAAAATTAGACTAAAGTTTTCATTTCCTGCACCCCTTTTCTTCATCCTATTTATTATAAAGGCACCAGGAGGCAGGTGTGAAGAAGGGGGTACACACGTATTGCAAATCCCATTCCTGTCTACTGGGAAGATTTTACTTCTTTCTTAGATGTTAAAAATTAAATACTGAGCATACAAATTATTTCTTCCTTTCATTCTTACTCTTAAATACTAGTTCAGCATTAAAGAAACAAAACATACCCTAAAACTCAAGAATTAACTGTTCGTAGTTCAGACTGATAGTTGGGGCATAAGCACATAATCTGGTGCTATTTAGCACCAGATAGAATTTACACCATTTGTGTGAGCAAAATCCCTCTTAGAGCACATGAATGTGAAAAGCTAGACAGCAGTCATGCTGGGCCAGAGAACCTCACATCTAGACCAACAAAGCTGTCCCAACACTAGCCAACAGAAAATATCAAGACTACATTAAATAAGTCAGTATGTCCTTAGCATAGTCTCACAATAGTCATCTTTGGCATAGTCAGAGGTTTGGGCTCTTCATGCTTAACAAGAATGATGTAATTTTTTTTCATCAGCTGGTCTGAATATCTTGAAGATCAGTAAATTACAGTCAGTGAATACTTGAGCGGTAGCTTGGCTGCCAAACAGAAAAGTATCTGCCCTTGTGCATTTCTGGGCCTGGGACGATTTCTACCAGACATTCAAATCATACCATAATTCTCAGAGTAAAGGAAGTAAACTATAGTCTATGATGTTGCACTGTTGAAGAACAATTGGTAATCATTGCTCAAATTATTAACATTTGAACATTTTTATCTTTGCTACCTGCAACAGTCAGAGGCAAGAGTTTTCCTCCTGAACTCCTCAAAGATAAGATTCCTTTTTGAAGAGAAATTTACTTGTTAGAGAAAATGCAAATCTTGTTTTCCATTATCCCAAACTGTCCAGATCACAATTTTAATCAAAATAAACAGTTTATGTAAAAGAATATATTAAAATCTCTGTTCAAATGCATCTCAGAAGGTCTCCAGGCAGTCTCTGATATAAAAAAAAAAAACAAACCTAGACAATGAAGTAATTTTCTACCGTCTACAATATAGTAAGTAAAGTGCAAAGTAGCTAAGGATTGACTGAAACTGAATTCAGACCTCAAGATTTGTCCTTTCTTCTTGTACATTCTGACTCACAAAAGAGCAACTGAAAAATCATGTACCACATTTCAAAGACATCTTAGACTTCTATATTGTCCAACTTGTCCTGTGCTTTTAAGGATGCACACTTCATAATCCATTTCTTTAGGAAAGATCTCCTCTTTTGTTCAAACTTTGAGTGCTCTCTTTAAGGTTGCTGAGAGGTTATCTATGCCCAAAGATGTATTACACGAATGTTTACCATGAAGCAAACATAACCAAACTTGGTTTCCACCTGCTTTTTCCACCACATGGAAAGAAACATGTGTAGATAACCTCAATTCACCCCCTCAAATAAAAAAAAAAAAATCTTCTAAATTATGTCTTCCATGCTCCCAGGAGCCAAAGGCAATTGAAATCTTTGGTGTTCAGCACACTTGCAAACAACATGCTGCAGATGGCGGTCATTTGCTTTTGTTTCCTAACTTTTCCCTTCATACTTTAAGTGGGGAAAAATAAATCTTAATTATTTTGCACATTAAAGGTGTCAAATTAAATAATAATCACGATTTAAAATACATTTTTTTAAAGTTTTAATTTATTAAGTCTCTAACTTAAGTATAATAGTGCATCTCTCTGCATTAGCTTTCACCTCAAAGAAACAAAGCAGCCTGAACCTTCAAAATCCTTCTAAAAAAGGTTAACTGTTCCTTGAACAACAAAAATAAATAAGACAACAAAAAAATTGCCGCCTTTTGGTAAAGTACTATACTGGTTTGGATGAGTTATTGAAACAAGTTGTTTAACTGTTTTTTTTTTTGCCATTTCATTTGAGTCATGTTGCCTTTGTTTATAAACCAGTTCTGCTAATGATCAAGCATTCTGAGCTTTTTACTGCATTTTCCCCCTTATTCACATCTTGGCATTTTTTAACTCTGGCATTTGAATGCCCTTAAATATATGCTAAGAGATCTTTTGTTAGGTTACAGAATGGTCTGAGTAACAATACATTAAAATTTATTCTTCATTTAAATCATGGCTATAACTGATGTAAAAAAAAAATCCTGACACAGTAGCTCCAAAGTTCCTAAAAGGTTACAGACATGACTATTAAGGCCTTCTATTCTAATAAGCTTCCCTGTTCAAGAGAGCAATTAAGCTGATGCTTTAGAATTAAGCACACACAAAGCCAAAAGACTTAGGTAAATGGTTAAATACTTTCCTAAAATGAGGCCTAACTGTACAGAAGGCACTCAAATAAGCAGTGTATCTGCATGGACTAAATGTAAAATTATTCATTATTGTGCTGATGTCAGAGGAAAACTACCCCAGCCAAAGAAGAATGCTGTTGTGAACACAGCATTTTATGATATGAAATAGGATAATAAAGAACTTCATATTGAGAATCATTTATTACCAATATTATTACAGTAATTCCTCTTATGCCTTTCCATTAATTACTCTATCTCCAGGAAACTGAACTACAGATATCTTAGTGGTCAATACTTGACTCTTAATCCACAGAGGGAAAGGGTTAAAAAGCTTTTACTTTAATGAGTGGGCACCTTTTATAGCACAAAAAAAAAATTCTTACTGGGATTAACATTTTAAATATGGTTCTTCAGTACATTAGAAGGTCATGACATTACCAGCACTATCTCCACACTAAGCAAGATAACAAACGACCTGAGACTTTATCAATACACTATCATTGATCTTTACCAGTAATCTAAATCTAGGTGGCAGCACATAATTCCTATGTGTTTAAACATAAAAGCTTAATTCATTTCAGCCATGTAATTTGCCTGCTTTTATATGCTGAGATGATGCTCTTGATTAAATACTCAGACAGGAAAGGACTAAAAACACTGCTGGTTCCACTGGTTAGTATCAGCTGGGTATGCATGTGCTGTAAAGAAACACAGTCTGTTCAAATGAGTGTGCTGGTAACACATGGGATATGGAATATCCTGTCTCGTTAATGAACTACAAACGGGTAAATTTCTGTAAAGGCTAATTGAAACCTGTTATTTCTTTCAAAATCAATTATTTCAAACTTCTCAACCTGAAACATAGAGATCATTTTCCAGTGCAGCACAACAGAGATGACTTCTTAATATGTTGGGGTTGATTGGCTAAACATTTTTTTCTCAATTCCGTAGTCTTAAAATTAGATTTTTTTATCTGATGAACATGCTTATTTAAATTCTTCAAAATGTATAAAACTCAAAACTCTTCATTCTGCTAACACTGAAAAAACAGCCACTGTTTACAAAATTTTATTGAATTGAAGCAGTAACAATTTCACTTAGCTACAAAACAGCCACTTAGTAAGCTGAGGTCTTCCATCAACAAGTATAGAAAAAGAATCATCTTGACATGACTAATTACTTTTAAAAATAGATTAAATGTGGTGTCAAACTCCCAGACTGTCTCAATAATGAATTCCTATATTCATTAATAATGGAAAGAATCTGTATTCTGAAATTAAAAAAAAAATCTTAAACCCTTTTTGTTACTCCATACTGTTTTTAATACTACAGAAATATTAAGAAATTTACATAATTAGTAATACTTCAGATATCAAGTAGACCACTTGGACAGACAAACTCCAGCTAAACAAAACAGCTGATGCTGTGATTACATAGCTGACTATTTAAATAGAAATACAGAATTAGGTACACATTCACAACACACACATGGTATACTAAAATAATGTCTACAATTTCATGGCACACACCAGGAACTAAAATTTTATTTATTGCCCAGGTTGGTATGCTTTCTCTTTTGAACAAAAGTTCTTGCCTTCCCGAATCAGAGTGAGATAAATAAGCATGAACACAACATAACTCTTCAATGGAAGAAAAGAGGGTCTTAATGACAAAAGGTGGAGCAACACAGGTATTACCCAAATACTTGTTGATAGGATTCAAGAGTGCTCAAGGCCATCTGATGCTTAGGGCCACAGGAGAAATCAGCAGAGACCTAACCTAGCTAATTGTCTGCCTTCATTGTGATGGCTCTGATTAGAAAAATAATCAGCTCTCAGCAGCCCTTAGGCAAAAATGTCAACTGAGGTCCCTTTTTTTTCTGTCTGATGACGGTGCACTGCAGAATGAATGCCAGATCACATCATTAAACCACTCTTCCAAATATTAAAGAGTTTCCTATATGAACAAAACCAATAATTCCTGTTCCCATTAGCTTGAACATTCTCCTTCTGTCATGTTGAGACTGCATTAATACAGGCTAAAAAAATGCTGATCTCCAGTTTTTCTTGGATATGGAAAACCAGTCACACTTTATGACTGAAAAAGAAGAGCTGTATAATTTCAGCAGTCCTGGACCATCAAAAGGATATCTAAGGCTTAATTCAATTATTAAGAGTAGGCTGCATATGACACAAAAAATAATTTGAGTTCTTTTTTACTGTTGTTTTGAGTGATTCTATCTAAATATGTCCATCCATAAAAAAACACCTACTTTCCTTTCTCTAACTACATCATCTTCACCATTTTTTTCAGTACATGATTTACATTACCAGTCATCAGGAAAACTTAATGCCAAATCTATTCAAAATAGATTTCATACTATATTTTCTCAATACTGCTCTTTTCTGTATTATGGGACTTTTGGTTTCTGACTACAATAATTTTACCCTTCCATTAGTTGCTGCTGTAAAAAATGTGAGTATTCATTTGAATGCAAAGTAATATGTATTGACAATTATATTCCCAGGCTAGTAATTTTAAGATGCACATTTTGCCACTATTTTTGCACCCCAGTACATTAGCTGATTTAATAAACTCTAAAGCAGTTAAGCATATCACAAAAAAGCTTAAAAGCAAAGGAACAAAGGAACTCAAAGCAGCTTTTCATAATGATCTAGCTATAATACACACAGAAGGAAAGCCTTAAGAGAAGCTTTCAGTCCTTCAGTTATGCAAGAAGATCTAGGCATCCCTCAATAGAGCTGACTGAAAAAGTGAATCAAAAGCATGTCTGCAAAACAATTATCTACAATGTGATACTGGCTATTTCGTAAGGCAAAGCAAAGTCTGAAACAACTGATCTTTCATGTCCTCCCTTTAAGAATGTCCACATTAATAAAATTAAATACTTCACTGACAATAAGTCATAAATGTCTGAACAGCAAAAAAAATTAAAATCAATAGTCACTAAGTACATTTGACACCTGAAGGTAATTACATGTATGGGAATCCTGACAGGAGTGATTTCTCCTGTTCCCATTTTGAGTTATCTGTCTTCTGGAACGTTCACCGAAAGAATGTATCAAATGATCTATTAAAAGGACAACCAAAACATGCAATAAACACATCCATATTTTAGCCTCTGACCTTTGAAAGCCAGCACATTTTTTACATTCTTCTATGGGAATAGAAGAGTCAAGAACAAACAAGAATCAGCTAGCTGTGCGTATCTCTGCCCAGACCTGCTCACATAACCCATGTGTCTGGTCCGGGGGGAGATGTGTAGAACCCTTACATTTGCAGCTGTCAAGAGTGCTGCCGGAAATCATTTAACCAAAAAAATGGGTAAATGTGTGAAAGAGCTTACTGCAGGCCTAGTTTATAGACCCTGGATGTGTGAGGAGACCATATGTCTTTGCCAAATAGAAATTTTCTTCAAACAGCAACTGTCCCAAGCTCTCAAAATTCTGCGCAAGCACCAAAAGAGAAAAAAGTGTATTTTTCCCCAACCTCAGCTCCCTCCAGCTGTCTTTCCTCAACATTGTAGTTGGGGCTAAAAGCATTCTAGAAACAACATTTTTTTCAGATGGTTCGGTGTGAGCTGTTCATTTCATCGAGACTTCTAATGAACTGTAAAACAAACATTTTGGTCCTATTAACACTGGCATTCCAGCTCCCATAATATATGACAACTCTGACTTATTGAAGCAGAACCTCTGGTCTTGACTCATCAGTGTGTAGGTTTCACCTGCATAATTTTTTTTTGCTAGCAGGCTTTTCAGTCCATTTTTAAGGCTTATATACACACACATATATACTCATCTCCTACACCTCACCTTGGGATAAACAAATATATATTTATGTATATTATCCCAAGTAGTCTTCTGATGTGAAATCCAGTAAGCCACTCAACAATACTGTAATTAGAACTAATAGATAATTGAATAAAATTTTGATTGCATTACTTTTTTCACTTATTAACCCTGTTGATGCCTGCTGGTTTACATTGATGTGACTGATAGCAGAAGTCAAAGGCATTGTCTGTTCTCCTACAAAACCTGGCCATTGCCAGAATGTGAGCCAGCCTTGCTGAGCCAGACCTTGCTCCTCTGTTTATCATGTCTATCTCAGTCTCCTGAGAGGTCCTAGTGGACCTGTTATGCAAAACTGTTTGTAGCCCTCTTCTCAACTCCAAAAATTGGTCTCTGGGCTAAAGGCTTTCTCCTGCCCCCAAAAGCAATGTGCAGTATTAGGAGTGCACAGCAACACTACAGACAGCAGAAGAGCAAGCTGCTTTCAGAACTGCCATATAGCCAGGCAAGGTTTGCCTGAGCAAGTAGAGCATGAAGCTGCCCTACTTTCAAGGTTTGTAGTACTCAATGTCTGTTTCAGCTGAAAGACACATCCCAGACCTTTCAGTACCCATTAAGAGTGCAGAAAATTTAAACATCCTCTTGGTACAAATAGTAAAAATCTCAGTGTAAACAAATGTTCCTATGAGCTTAACCAAAATACTGATGACCCATATGTAGTCTCATACA
This sequence comes from Anomalospiza imberbis, assembly GCF_031753505.1. Classification (NCBI taxonomy): domain Eukaryota; kingdom Metazoa; phylum Chordata; class Aves; order Passeriformes; family Viduidae; genus Anomalospiza; species Anomalospiza imberbis. Next base: position 40,960,008 of record NC_089721.1, on the reverse strand, counting down.
AGGGTCAGTGCAGAAGAGTTTCTTTACTCACTGACTTACTACAGCTTCAGGAAACATCTTGGGTTTTTGCACTCTAAATCCCCCTTGTCAGTAAGGCTAAGATTTACATCACCAACAAACATTCAGCAGAGATGATTTGGATTGGGCTGGCTGGGTTACATCCAGTATCTACAAAACTCTCACATTTTTGTTTACAGCCTGCCCTGATGGATTTTGCAGATCAACATCAAACATATTCATTGACAGCAGAATAACTGTGCTGAGTTCTTCACTATTTGCAGTGAAGTGCTGTAAGATACTACATTCCTAATCTCAGGATAGAGACATTAGTTCTACAATCTTGTCTGTTTTGATCTAAAGCTCTGACAAATCAAGGCTGTTATTTTCCATCCAGATGACATTCTCCAGAGCAGGGCTCTTTTGACTTAAACACAGCTCTCACCGCAGGAAAGGTAAGCAACAGCAGACAACTTTTAAGGCTTCACCACTCTAACTTACCAACTGGAAAAGTGAACAGAAGCCTTTCACCACACCTACAGACTTCTCAGCAGGATCTTGAATACCCAGAGGATTGCACCCCTCAGCCACTTAGTATCTGACTAGGTATTAGTCTGAGTTAAACCCATTAGGTGATAAGCACCAAGTGTCACGGTACAATGATGGGATTGCTACCACATGGGCTCCCTGTAGCACTGTTTTCTTCTGAAAAATCCCTAATTTCTGCACAATGCTGGCATAAAGATGAAGAAGCTCATCGAGGCATTTTGAGTTACTGGAAAAGAAGAATGTATAAATGAATACATCAGGTTAGATCCTACTTTGATTATCCACCTTACCTCCTTGTCTGATATGACTGACAACAAAAAGGCAGGTACACAGCCTCCAGGAGAGAAGACAAAGCACCAAGTGGTAGAGAAGGGACCTGAACAAATATGGTCCAGTGTTAGCCACATAACAAACTTCCTGTGTGCAGTCCTACCTTGGGTTTTCTCTGGTAAAAACAGCAGTATATCACTGCTGTGGGAAAATAACCACAGATGACTGAGCCATTTGAACACTATGAGGACACATAAATATCCAATTAGGAAGATGAGAGGAGCATTACAGCTAACTTTCAGATTTATCTGCTATTTCTACAAATTCAACATTCAGTTTTGTTTTCTGCAATGCAATTTGAACAGCTGCACAGACAGGAGACTTGCCAACATCAGGAGTAGTTTCTGCCACCTGAACTTCACCCAAATCTCTTCATACAGTCAGAAGATACAGAGGCTTTCACGTAAGACTATGCTTATGGTTATGCTTTCCTTGCTGAAGCAGGCACCACAGGCATCAGCTGGAAAGAGCTAGCTGTAGTCTGTAGGATGAATAAATGTGTAAGTGTTATTGTTGTGCAGGTAAGTTTTGGGTTTGAAGAAGAGAAGGATTTGACTCTTTTAATTTAATTAATATATTCTAAAATTTAGATTTCCTTTTTATATGCTGTAATAATTATTTCACCTTTTGCAATTGTTGTCCCTAAAACCATTCAATAAACTGAACATGATTTTATGGATATTTTTAGTCTACCTGAATCTAAGTTTTAATTATGATTTTCATGCAAAGAAAAACAGATGAAAAATAGGACTCTGTGAAGCAATTTGATTTTCTGCCTCTCTCAATAAATACTAAGCAGATATTTGAGGAGCAAACATAATTCAAGTCAGCTCCTCTCACAAGAGGCAGTAGTCCCCTCATTCAAATGGAGAATGAGTGAGAATAGGAGAAACAACAAACTAGTGTTTGGGATGCATATTAGTGCGTGAACATAATACATAAAAGGAGAAATGAGAAGATGGAGCATAAGATTATGTTAACAAAGGACTAGAACTTGCTGTCACATAGATCAGTTTCAGCTGGGCAACTGCACAGAGGTCAACACGAGTCCAAAGCATCCTCCCCCTCCTCTTTCTCTGTGTTTCACACCAGAAGTGACTCCTGGGGCTTACTTCTGCCCCAGCTGCCTTCCTGCTTCACCACTAGGGAGCCCTCCAGAGGACAGCAGCCCTCTCTTCCATGTCCCTCTTCCATTCCCTCCATATTCCCAACTGTGGCTTTAGCTCGATGTCTGGGATCCAGCCGGCAGAACAGCACTATTTGGTGGGTAGGATGAATGACAGGGGAATCCTTGCTGCCTCCCTGCACACTGTATCAGGTCTCAAGGACATGCTTGCCAAATGCATGTTACCAGGCATATGCAGCACCTGGCAGCTTTCACTAGAAACCTGGCTAGAAGAGTTTTGTCCCCCTTTAAACTATTTTATTACTATTACTTTATTTTGGTTTTAATAGCGGCATAATGTTTTGTTTAGGCACTTTACAGCCTTGCTGCCACACTGTAAAGTCTCAAGTATGCACAGTGGTGAAATGCCTCAGGGAGCTTTGCAGTACATGAGGTAACATCAGCTTTGTAATTTAATTCCCAATGCATTTCGCACATTTGAGAATTAGAAATAAAATCAAATTAAGTTTCATCAGGTTGTGAAGGGAAAAAAAGAGAAGGGACAGTGAAGTCCATGCCAGAGAAGAAATGCATCAGAGGTGGGTGACAACTGTAAGTGAAGGAATATACTGGAATTTGCCTTCAGTGGATACATTTATCACCTCAGCTGCCAAAGGTCAATGAGTGCACCTGTGTATCTTACAAGGCAAGCAAATGGGACAAGGCAGTGAGGAACAGTAACTGCCCTGCATCCAATAACACTGACATAACTGAAGAAGTCATTCTGTCATCCTTTTCTGAGTGATTTCATATCCTGATCTTTTAAGTAGCCATCTTAGTTGCAACTTGTGAAAAAATGTTCCAGGGACCATTTAGGAAACAGAGCTGGACATTAAGAATGAGAAATTATCACAGAGCATGCATTCCCCAATTCCTAAACACATATATTACACCAGCAATACCTTCTAGATTTCTTTTTCTCCATATTTACTAGACTTGCAAAAACATACTGTTCCTTCGTTCATGCTATAAACTGCATCTCAGCAATACAAGAAATACAATAGAGCCCGAGGTCTGGCATGACTGGCTTGCCAAGTCAATGTAACAGAATTACATCCAATAAGCAATTACAGCTAGGCGTGGCCATTTTCTGCCAGTCAGTTAATATAGGGACCTTTTCCTACCCTCATTTAACTTTTTGCCTGTTACAAAGCAAAATGAGTGATTTATAAAGAACTCAGAGTGTATCTGCTTTTTGACTTAGCACTTGCTTTGTACATACTGATGAGACAAGGAAAACCCTGAAACTGGATCAAAGAAGGCCCCCCATCACAAAGAAAGAAGTTGTGGACTCCACCCATTCTTTACCATGCCTTCTACTACTGCAAGCTGACTATTTTTGCTCATAAGAGTATGCAAATTATCCCTAAGTGCAAAATGGATACAGCACAAATAGATTTGATAACATCACATAGATATGTTGTATGAATAATGAGGTTCAGTTGCGGCCTGTCACACAGAAAGCATATCAGCATAACTGATTTTTTGAAAAGCTGACTGAGTAAGATATAATTCAGCAAAGGAAAAATACAGAAGAGAGCATCTATGCTTGATATAACATTCCTTTGTATTTTTAGTACATTATTTGCCAGGGAAAACAGTAAATGAACTTACATTGAATCATATTCCCCTCACAATTAACTCTGATCACATAAAATGAAAAACTGGGAGCTTCTTGCCCACATAATCTTTATTATCAGCTCAGTCCAACTACTTGTAAAAAGAGATAGTTTGTTGGTAAAAAACACTCCAGAAAATGTAGGATGTCCACCTGAATATCTTCAGTTTTTAAAATTCCAGTTATCTAGATTCTCCACAGCTATTTGGAAACTCAGACAAGTCAGATAAATCATTACTCAAAATGAAAATGGTAAGCAATTTTATCATTCTGAACAACTGTGCCTGTGCACAATGGACACCAATTAATTCTCAGGCAAGAATGTAGTCCTTATACATAGTCATGGGTGGTATTTTTCTCTGACTAGTCATTCAAGCTGTTCAGTAGAAGTGGGTGACTACTGTCATCCCTGAATTACCTAGGGTAAGAGGCAAGCGAGTACTATGGATAATAGAAAAGTCTGCGTAACGTACCACTGGATATTTTAAGTCAATATATTCACTTGGGCACTTGGGTTCATAAAGCTAGATACTCATTAGCACAGCCTTGTCAGCCCCAAATTAGCCCAGAGGCACTCAGCAGACTGTATCAGTCAGGTCTTAGACACATTAGATAAACTTGAAGGCAGGACAAGTGTCTTTTTCCTAGCTTTTAGCCCCTTGGTAGCTCATGGGTTTTAAGTACTGCCTAGCCTTTCTACCTCTCCATTCCAGAAGAAAATGGCTCATGGTGGCACAGGTCCTTATCAGCCTCCCTGCCACGCAGCCAAGCACAAATCTCCCACTGCCATGCATGGCTCACGGTCTGGCATTGGGTAACTGACTTGGCCGTGACCCCCCAGCTTCAACACCAGGAGATCTGCTTTCCCCTTCACCTCCCGAACCTCTCAGAGCTTCCCAGAAAGGAGGGGGCACCCCAGGCCCAGATGCTTGTGGCTATGCCTGCATCTGGGCAGTCCCACATTGATCCGTTTCTCATCATACAGTTGAAAAGTGTAGTGACAGTACAATCCAGGCTGCCTTTTTAGGCAGCAGACAACAGTAACAATCAATTTGAAGCACAACAAACATTAAACAAGTACAGCAATAAGCTGATTAACTGATTGAATCAACCTGATTTCTAACAAAGTCAGTTATCTAATACGGGCAATAATTTTAAATAACCATCTAACTTATTAAATGGTTCCTGCAATATTGTATAATAGAAAATTAAACTGATTTCTGAATTTTTCACTAAATACTTAGAGGTTTGCAAAAAGCTTAGAAATTGAGAAGGAACTTTCTGCTTCAGGTGATACAAATTTCAGTGTGTCCTACATGCCATAACTTCTTGATCAACTAATTCCTGCAATTATTTCCTTTTCAAAACATTCTTTTTAAGGTTTGCTTTAATATACCTTGGGTATATCAGGTGATCAATGAAACTACAGTAATTGTACTTCATGCTGAAGATTAACTGCATGCAGTTATTTGACAAGACAAAGACAGAAGCATCTTAGGTTCACATAATAAGTTTTTGGCTGAATCATCAAGTCTTGCATTGAAGAATCTGTCAAATAAACAGAAAACAAAACATCTGCTCCACTGACAAGTTGGTTTTAGTACTGTAAATTCAACTGCAAACTTTGTTCCAAAGTATGCTGCCCACAATGCTGCATAAGAAACAATTTAACACAGAAAGTCTGAACCTGTTTCCATTAATATCACTGGGAATTTTATTACTATCTTAAACTAGATTTCACAAAACCTCTTGCTTCTTTGCTGCAGATTTAGATATTTTTTTTAATCAGCATCAGAGTAGCTAGGCTTTCAGTTGTGATTCTTCTGATGATGAGTCTCTCATGCTTTAAAAAGCTCTCTTTTTTTTTCAGGTTTAGATTAGACTCTGGTCACCTTGCAAAACAAAAGAATTTCTGTTTACAACAGAAAACTTCTGTTTCTGCTATGACAGCTTCAAGAAAAGGAAAACAGAAAACCAATATAATCTAAGAAGTTCATTCGAAACATCTGGATATTAACACTGTGCCTGAAAAAAACATGGTTTTCTTATATAAATATAAGGAAGCATTAACATTGAATAGCTTCCCTTAAGAAGTGGTCCCCTATCTGCATGTTTGAGACTTAATGTTGCTTTCAACTGTATGACCCTTCTCTGAACAATCCCAAAAGCTTCTTCCCAGCCAAAAATTTCAGAAATGTATAGAATACCTCTTAAATCACTATATATCAAGGAAATAGATTAAGCCAAAAATATGTTTTCTAAAAAAGCATTCAGAAATAAAATCACTCTGCAGACAGAGTAAGAATGTAATATTGATATAAATCACAACTGTAACCAATGGAATTACTAGATTTTGAGAATATGGCTGAGAAAACTCCTACCAGAATTGTTCTACAAGTGATATAAGTATATAGGTTTCCCCACACAACAGCTGAATATATGTTTTACATAGTTTTATATAAATTCACAAACCTCTCCCAATCCCATTTTCTCCCTTCTTTTGAGGATGGGGGAGGGAAACAACATGTAGAGAAAAAGGGAGTGAGAGGCTCTAATCTGAAAATGCTCCAATTGTGGAGGACTCATGATCTGTTTTAAAGGTATAAAGATGCAGTTATTAACTATATATCTGAGAATGAAGTATTTATCTGGCAAACCTCTTCTAAGCACAGTGGTAATTTTCTTATGCAGGGTTCACTTTCAGTAAAGCCTCAAAGCAGGAGGGGATTTAATTGTAAAGTCACTCAAAGCAACACATAAAATTTAAAGAGCACTGAAAAACTTCAAGTATGAAAAGCTTTTAAGATACAGTAGAAGCAATTACTTGCTGATACAGCATCAGGAGGAAATTTATTACACACAATTTCACTGAGAGACAAATAAGAAGCACTCTTGCTCTGAAGCAAGTTACTGTAAAGTATTTTGGCCCTGGCTTTGCCAATAAAAAGCTGCAGCTTTCCATTCCCTGCCTGGCATGTAATTTCACTTCTTTACTGAGATAATAGAGTGATACCATTCAGGTCTCCACCACAGTCAAAACTGTCTTAAATTTGGAAAGAAAACTTGCTGCAGGTTGCATCTCCTCAACCAAACTGAAACAAACTTCAGCTGAAATAAATTTGCCTCAACATCTCAATTATTAATTTCTCCAACAGAATCTGGAGTTAAATTAAATACTGTAGACAGCAGATAGTTGTCTCATCACTAAAAAAATGTACACCAAAGAGATAAACATCTGGAGAACAGTTTACTGCTTCTCATTCCAAGCTCTTCTGTTTTAGGGGTGAGCAGCATTTCATGGCCACCTGTGTCCCCGTAACTCAGGGATAGCATTTGTAAAACTCTTGTTTTTCTATCTTTCATGTCAATTCGTGGAGCTGTGGGCAAAACAGCACCAAAAGGTTTATATGTGTTACCCAAACACACAGGCAACCCATGTTTTCTTCACTGATCATTTTATAATAAACATTTTTGCTTTTTCCGCCAGCTGGTATTTTCACACAAGAAGTGGGTGACTACATGTATCCTGTTGTAAACATGGGAATGTTGTTGAATATGTTGATTTTTAAAAACACAGTTCCTTTTTTAACTTGCATTTCTTCTATTGTTTAACATGGTCTTACTCTGATTTAAGAAGTACTCAGAAATTAAGTGGCATTTCTTTCTACCTTGTTTCCTATTTCCTTGAAAATGTCTTTCTTGTCTTTAAAAAGAGAGAATGAAATGCAACAGGTTTAAGATTCTCTTAATGATAGCTATTTAAAATTGAAAACAATCCTTGGGCAAACAAAATTCATTGATGTATTCTTTCTGCAAACATAGTTTAAAATGTTGGCCAAGCCCAGATTGCTCTGATGTCATAGTAACTACAGAGAGAATTCAGACATCTCCAGTTGAGAACACATAAGGCAAATAATCAAAATGCTTATTATAATCTGCTCCTAAGTAAATTCATCATAGGTTCAGAAAAATGCACCGAACAATTAATAATATAGAGTTTCCATTAATTTTTATTTCTGTTTTTCTAAGGGGACTTCCAATTAATGAAATTATTTTGTCCAAACACATCAGCCTCACAGCAAAGAATGCAGAGAAAAACCAGAGCAAGGTCTTGGCAAAATAGTCCTCCCAGATTCCAGGGAAGGGAATGCACAGCCATCCTCTTTACACTCCCTACCTCCTACATGGTCTGCAGGACAAAGTCACACAGACCATATCATTTATCTTGTGACTACAGTAACAGCTACAAAATTGTAATTGAGCCCCAGAAACAGAAGTTGAAAATGAATGAATGAGCACCCACATGTATTGGCATACACACTATAGTAGGGAATCTCATACTCACACAGCTGTTTAAGGGTGCATAAATTTCTAGTTAGGGCCTTTTAACAAGCGTAAGTATAGCCAAAGTAAAACTCAACATCCTACTTAGGTGTGTTAATTCAAATAAGGAAAGCCAAAATGTGTTTGCACTGATGATTATTTTTGAATGCTTCTTAACAGGGATTATGTATCTTTTTTATTCATTAGGATATGTTGCACTCACACACACAGAGACACATAGAGGACATTCTTCTAGGACTTGCTGTGACAACCATCTGAACAATTGTGAAGCCAGCAGAAATCATAATTTGCATGGATATTGGAAGAGAGTGTGCAAGCAGATGCAACAGTACAGCACAAATAATAAAAAATGAGGAGGAAAAGGAAATGTTTTACAGGTACAGATTTTTTTCCAGACTGCAGAGTAGACAAGCACTTACTAAAGTTGGAAAAATTTATGGTGCTTGTTTCTTAAATTCTCATGTCATCTCTCATATGGTTAGCATCTACTCCTCAGCTTTTCATATCTATATTCTGTAAGAAACATGTTTGCTATGTTGTTGATATGGGATTATTTGCCTTGCCTTGCTTTTAGATGAAAAGGATGTGTTTCACTATTTCTCTTCTGGTCTCTGTAGAATTGCAGTTGCGCTTGCCTTGAAAGAGAAAACTGATGTGCATGTCAGGTACACAGCTAGCATAGATTAGATGGAACAAATACATCTATATAAAATCATCTTGAATTATATTTAAAAGAACATTAAAACACAGATGCTTATTTATTTAAGTAGGAAAACTCTTGAAAATGCTTTTTCCCAAAGTCCAAAAGTTGAAAACAAGTTAATAACAAAATAAAATGGGATTATAACAAAGATTTAAACAGGCAAGACATATATGAAAAAAACACACAGAATTTCATTTTAAACAACTTTCCTTAGGCAGAGGAAGGCAGTTTTTAGTGTGCTCTTCATGTACTTTCAAGAAAAAGAGGGGAGAAGATGTTTTTGAGAAAACAAACTAATGGCGGTATTATAAGGAGAACAGAAGAAAATGCAATTCTATAATCTCTCACTTGTCAGTTAATTACTTTGTAAGATTTCAGCTCATGCTAGAAGCTATCCTTTCACAGACATTCCAGAATCATAATCATGCCAATCAACATTATTTAGAGGAGTGGGCTCACATTCCAAAGGTGTTTTTGAAATACTCCAGTATTCAACTACCACACTCCTATGTTTCAAGGAGTTCCCTGGGGTCCTACAATAAAAGCCCTCCTCCACCTCCTTCTTCCTTTTTGCACACACAGGTATTTTGTTTTCTGGAACTAACTTTGAATCAGCAGCTCTGACAGACCTAAGAACTGAACTAATATGTTAAAAGCCAAGATTAACCCTTTGTACCCCAACAAAACTGAACACAGATGTGGTGTGCTTTAGTGATTTAGTGAAAATGGACCTAAAGGATATCGTTGAAATGAAATTAAATACTAGTATGTACTGCATTACAGGACATTGGCTGTGCATTACGGGACATTTGTCCACATAGCTAGTGAACAAAACCTTCTTTTTATATGATGTTAATATCCTCACAATACCACATCTGCTAATCTCCAGCTGACAATGGAAGGAAGTGAATAGAAGCAAGGATGGTTTTTCCATCTCTCTTTTTCTTTCTTGTTCTGCCCTGTCCTGGAAAGCCCTGCTCTTTTTGCAGTTTCCCCATCTTAGACAGTTATGGGAGAATTTCCTAGTGAAGGAAATAAGAACCCATACAACAGAATGGCACTCTATTCAAGGAACCTCTTGAATCAATAGGGTAAGGCAACTTGAAGCAGAAGGAAAGAGATTTCCAGTCAAGAAATCCCTTCTCTCCTTCTTTCCACTTACCTTTCCAGCCTCCTTAAGGCCCTCTGCCAGGCTGGACAGAAAGACTCAAATTTTATTTTTGATAAATTTTCTTTTGAAATAGCAAATAGAAGAGGGAAACACCAGTGAGTGGTCTCATATTTGTACTTGGTACTAGTTTGGCACAAAAATTCCACCTTGGCTGGTCCAAACAACAGCAATGCACTGTCCACAGACTGGTACAAATACATGAGGAATATGTTGCTCTACTGCCATGTTTATGAACATTCTCTTTACTGTACTTAGGTAGTGTAAAATGTATGTTGCTTTGCTGTGCCCCTACTTAGACTTACAGACATTTTCCTCTTTTGCTCAGTCTCATCAGACAAAATGGCTCTTGAGCCATCCTCATGTTGTTGCTAAAGCTGATAAGATGATCTTGCTACTTTTAACTTTTAATGACAAAAGACACTAATCCTTCAATACTTTCATTGCAAGTATTTGTTTTCTTCAATGAAGTGAAGAGACCATTGTTGTGACCTTTCTTTCTTTCTACAATACATCTGAATGCATAAATGTTGGTGCCCAGGACAGCCTAAGACAGACTAAGGGTTTTTTGTTTTCATAAAGAGCTTGAGTCTGGTACAAAGGAACAAGGTGCAATCAAGTAATCTGGTATGGGAATACTGCAGACCACAACTGTCACCTTAATGTTTCCCCTGTGTAATTTTTCCATCCTTCCTAATATGTTTTCTGGCACAAAAGAGAATGCATACATGAGACAAAGAAAGCCACATCCCTTCTCTGCCAGTGAACACCATTATATATTTCTATACAATAACCAATTTTGTCTGTGTAATTTAGCCTCTAAAAAAAGTTTGACTAACCAAAATACAGTAGAAACAAATTTCAAGGAGAAAAAGAAATATATATATAAATGATACCTGCCCAGCAAAAGATGACAAACGTAGTTCTTCCTTTATATAGTGATTCTAAATGCTATTTCAATGTAAGAATGTTCTCTAGTGATGAAATATGAAGAGATGATGATTTCCTCAAATTAGGAGGACATTAACAATTAAGTGTTAATGTGAACATTGTTACATTAAGGCAATTATAACTGTATTCCATGAAGAGCAATAGGAAATAATTACTCTTATTCTCAAGTGATAGATCTAAGAGAATGAGATTCCCAATCTTAATTCATTAGACGGGCAGTTCTCATTTCCAAATGTAAGAAAGAACCAGCCCTTCTTTATTGGAAAGGTATCTCCTATCTTTCATTACTGAAGTGTACATGCACTTTACGTCTGTTGGTAATATGAAGCAGCAAGCTGAAAACATTTTAAGGAGATATCCATCTCCAGGTGCAATATCCTTCTAATCAATACTGTTCACCTCTTCCAGGTTCCTTTAAATGCAAAGTTCACCCAGAATCAAGAAGCAGTCATGCTTATATAGCACAAGAGATTTCCCACGTGTATGCAAATACTCCCCAATTGATGCTTCTCTGACCCAGTCAGAGAAAAAAACTTAAGTGGGAAGAAGTGCATAACATAGCACACTCATCACCTAAAGTCTGCTTTACAAATAAGTTGTCCCATATTAAGTTGTATGTTAATATTTGGCTGTCAATGATCTTTTCAATATAAGTCTTCCAAGAAGCAAAGAATGTCACGGTTCTTTCCATGGGATAATGAACCTTTGATATATTATTGAGGGGAGAAAAATGCAGGAGATCTTATAATCCTATTTCTGACTTTAAACAGCAAAACAAGCCTTGTTGGTGCCAAGCAAACAATGCAGAAAAAAAATGAAACTTGGCATAATGACATCATCAGTGCCTCCAACCACCAAACAGATACTGTAACCTTTCCATCCATGAAAGCCTTCATTCTTTGCTGACTTTTATACACTATCACTCCACACTCTCCATATTAAACTCAGAGGCCCTGGCTGGCTGTAACAATTAGGAAAGCTTGCCAAAAAGATGTTAGCGCAAGGAATGTGTCAGGTGACACACCAGTGCCTCCAAGGACCCTGGGACCTGTCAACCTCTGTAACTATATCCTCCTGGCCTGTCACAGTAGAGTTAATTAGAAACATCTGTAATATAGAGATCAAGCAAAGGCTGTGGAGGCAGCTTATTTGCACAAGAAAGGTACAACTCGTGGGAGGTAAAGAACGTGGAATCACAAACAGATACAGATCAGTTTCGGTTATCTGAGATATATGCACTTCTGAAATGAAACTACCCAAGTGGTGCAAATGCAAGACTGATGAAAAGTCTTAACTGCAACACTGGCAAACTGACTTACTGGAATCTTTACACTGAAATCTCTCCACTGACATGCAAAGCACCATTTATCTATTCAGCCATTACAAGTCTGCTACACATGTTCCTCTGAAAAATGAACTATATTACCTTTACCTTACATTTTTGCTAAGGACCTTATGAAAAGCTAAAAGTGGCAATTTGTTTAGTTAGAATTCATGCTGCACTTTATGGCAAGCAAGTTCCTTTAACTATGATTCCCTTCTTCTCCCAGAACGAGATGTACAATGGAAAAAATCTGTTAAAGGTGAAACTACAATTTTTTGGTTTTCTCATTCCCCAAGCATAGATTTTTCAGTGTATGATAATGTACCACAATTTGGGTCTGTATGAATAAATATTATACATCAAACAGAATTCAAGAAATTCAAGTGGTAAAATAAATTTATGGCTAGAAGAGAACTTGGCAGAGTTGTGCACGTGCACGAATACATCTCAGAGAACTCTGCATTCCTACAACTCCATACTCCTACTTTCCCATTAGAAATCAAGAGCCTATTATAAATTAGTATAGAATCATTAGTATTATATGTATTATTATATTTATATTATAAATTAGTATAGAATCAGATGCAAGGCTGATCCCTCCTCTTTTCAATTACAGAGGTTTTTTCATGCCTGTGCACATCAAACCTTGTCAGAGAAAACAAACAAAGTGGAAAACAAAAAAAAATCATAAATTTTGTTTAATCTGTATGACACATAATTAAAGAAAAAATGGGTGGGGAATCCTCAATATATACATAAGGATTTGCATAAGCAAACCACATGATCAAAATATAAATCTGTAAACAATATTGGCAGGCTTTTTCTGAAGCAATTGTGCTCTCCTTACTTTTAATTCAATACTGTGCTGAGCCTTGGGCCCCCAGCAGATTGTCCCCAAGCAAATAGTTGCAGTTGCTTATGCTGTTGTAGCCCCAGAATGCCTCACCCTCACAAACTGCCTGCTATAGTGCAAGTGGTAGCACATGGAAACACTTCCCCACGAAGCAGAGCTCCCCACTTCGGGCATTGGGCAGATCCCGGGGCTGCCTAATGAGGTCAGCAAAGGGTCTGCAGTGCATGGAGTGCATGGATACCTTCTGTCATCCCCACTGCTGCACCAGGGCTGGCAGAATGGTGTGACAGCCACACTGCACAGCAACACCTCAAATCTTCAAAGCTGGGTTTGTTGAAAGTGATTTGTTAGAAATACTGATTTCCCTGAGAAATTTTGTAAAAAGATGATAGCCTCCAAAGTTCCAGAGAAATGCTTTCTTGCTGATTGTAGTACTCCTCACTTCATGTCCAGCAGTCCCACTTCAGAGTCTTCTGTTTCAAAGCTAAGTTTTAGGTCTTCTTAAGTCCATTTGCACTTACTCTTTCAACTGCTCTTTTTCTGCCTTTCAATCCAATTTCTTGTGTTCAAATACTTAGAAATTCAGGAGGTATGTATTACCACATTCCCAAGGAATAATTTATAGTAATGGTACTTAAAAAACTACTTCTCTGATTTTGACATGTATATATGCAAAAAAAAAAAAAAGAGCTATTTTTCTTGTTTGTTTCATTTTTAATAAAATAAAGGCTCTCTGCATTTAAGAGTAATATACAGAGCTGCATGAAATAACAGCTGAAAGTATCCATGTCAGTGCTTGGTGAAGCTGGGGAGCTAATAACTCAGGGCTGCAAAGGTTTACCTGCTTTGGTTACTAATAAGTCCAAGTGTAAATGTTAGTCAGTTCTGAAGTACAGCCTGCAGCAACACAATACTGCAGAGGATTGAACAGAATGCAAAGATTTTGACTTCTAGTATTTCATTTTCATCCAAAAAATGGCTCCAGCAGTTTTTTATGGGTAAAATCTCACTAGTTTATTCAAACTTGGGAGTCTGTGGTCCTAAAATCCCTGGCAGGAAGTCAAAAAGGACCTTAGTATTCGGACATTTATTTTATATTCTATTACAAGGTACATCGAGAAGGAATCCAATAGCACGTGCTAAAATGTCATAAAGCTCTCTCTTTCCAGATCATTTTTTCTGATCTGAAATGTTTGTATCATATAATACTCCAGATAGACTTAAACCAGCAAGGATGTCAGTGTGTTACTAAATACGGTATCTAAACAAGACACTTGCTGATATAACTGTAAACAAAGATATGGAAAAGCAGCAACAGATTTTTAAGGGGTTTGTTGTTTTGTGCTTTTTTTTTTATTTGCATTTTTTTTTTGGGGAGGTAGGCTCGGGAGGTTTCTTTTGTCAAAAAACATGTTCCCTATGGAAGCAAAATCTCTTTTCTCTCACACCAGCTTAGACTGTTGCATGCTTCTACTTCTTTCAAAACCAGTGTCTGTGGAATTATTAAAAAAAACCCTAAACTACTGTTTATGTGTCTCTTCTCTAACAATAATTAGAACAACAATAATTAGAAAATAAGCATATATAACATTTTCAAAACATGCAACACAGGATGCATTCCTGACAAAAGAGGAGCTAAAATTTTGTCATGTATTCAATTACACGCCTTTCTAATTGCAAAAAAAAAAAAAAAAAAAATTATCTAGATGTAGATAGGATGCCTAAACATTTCTAAATTCATTCTCTTCATATCAAGTTATGGGTGTGCCCACACAGTGTAGGCTGAGATCCCCATGGCTTCCCTACTCAGTTTAACAAGCCATCAATTAAAGGCAGATATTTAGATGAAGCAAAAGTGATTGGTTGCAGAGGGATTTCTGGACATTTTAACTGATACCCACTGAAAATACATGAGAAGGACTTCAAACACAGAAAAAATTGACTGCTAAAAGCCTGAAAGATATATAATGCCATGATAGAAATACTACACATTATGTCATATCTAATAACCCACTTGTACCACATTACACAGCTGGTTTTGTTACACTGCAGCGCCAAATACAGCCCCTTCCCTCTTTCCTTCTTCCTCGCTTCAAATTAACAAAGAACACAGTTACACTAGCAGTTTTGTGGACAAAACCTCTATGCAGAGCACAAGTTTTACCCTAAACTGGAGTCACAAGGATGAAGTAGCAATATTCTTGAGAGGAAACTAAATTTTTTAGTTGCTTTTCGAATGTGATTTAGAAAGGGCCTGATTTCCAAAGGTTTACCCAGAATAGTTAGCAGAAACAAACACTGGCATAGTTTTAGTGTGCAGGTCAGCCTTTGAGATTAGTCAAAAAGGTTTTGTAAATTTCAGAACATATCTACACAGATGTATGGAAAATATTTTCAAATTAATAAATAAGAACAACAACAATAATAATAATGATAACAATAATAACAATAGCAATAATTACTATATAATGGATGAAGCCAGAACTATCAAGTAGTTTAACATTTCTGAGGATCCCAAAACAAATATATTTTGTGGAAAGAGTCATGGAAGTCAGATAGTAAAAAATTATATAGCACAAAAATTGCAAACTTTTAGACAGCTTGTAGAACAGCAGTAATGCAAGAGGGAAATGGTAAACACACTAACAAGGGTTCATCAGTCTTAATAAATAGGACAGGGTCACACAGCTTTACTTCTGGAACCCATAAAGGTCCCTAAGTATCTAATTATATTTGAAAAAAAGCCTGAGGTTTTATTCCCTTATATTCCTCAGTAGATTAGCTCATTCTTCATCAGATACTATTTTAAACTGAAATCTATTCCTTTTAAGAAACTATGGTTTGTTTCTTATTGACATGATAGAATACTATGTACCATATGTTCTTCCAAGGGAGTATTAGTAAGCAATATTAAACACTACATCCTAATGGAAGGAAGACAGAATGTGTTTCTTAGAAGTACACAACAAAATCATTCATGGCATTGGGCCATACAGTAGCTCCAGATTTTGAAGAAAATGTCAGATTAAGACCAAGAGCTTTCACTCCTATATTTCTTCTTTACTGACAACTACAAATACATCTTTTCGATTACATTTCCAGGGAAAAGATGGGGTTATATTGTCACCTTTCCAGGGAGGCAATTACGCTTCCCACTAGGCAGATACTTAGTTCATTGGGTCTAACATAAAAATGACAAGTGCTTCTTGTTCATGTTTTTGTAAACAATGATTTTATAACATTGTTCAGGTTGGCAACTTCAGAAATCATAAGCAACAAAAGGTACCTATTGTGATGAACAAAAACAATATATAACACATCTGCAACTGCAGGGTATATATATATATATATATATATATATATATATATATATATATGGAAATGCAGTGTAGTGGGTAATAAAAATAGCACTTCGTTCTGACTGTGGTGCTAATTAGAATCTGATTTGCCTATTTAAAAACAACAACTGAGTAGAACTCATGCTACCAAGATTTCCAGGCTTGTTTTACATTTTGGAAACTAATGTACTGACCCCAACAGCTGAAAAATAAAGAAATGAGTGGGAATAAGAGGAAACGTAACACTCCCCTGACCTCTGTTACTTTGCCAAGAAGTGACTTGTGTTCAAGTGACATGCTTCTTTGCTGTAGATGCCACTGCAGAACTTGCTAGGTACCTCTGATGCCAAACAGGATATTACCAGGGAGCTTTAGAAAGTAGGACATGACACAGTAATTGATTTTGAGAGTGTCTCGCCCTCCTTCCTTCCTTTCCCTGGTTCCTTTTTTCCTCTTCCAAACCCATTGCTATGTTTCTCAAACAAATCCCTGTTTCATTGAAGCATACTTAAGAAATTCAACCGCAAGCACATCATGTGATTGACACCTAAGACATAGCATTTGCAAGAAGATTTTTGTTAATGGAAAACTTACAAAAAAAAAAAAAAAAAAAAAAAAAAAAAAAAAAAAAAACAAAAAAAAAAAAAAAAAACCCACCAAAAAAACCCAAATAAAACCCCAACTACTTAGACAAGACTTCTTTTCATAAATAATAATGTAAACGTGAACAGCTTCCAAACTCTGCACTGGTTACATACAGCAGACTGTCACATGTGTCCCATGGAACACAAAAATCATTACAAAACCCACAGGAAAAGGTCATATCTCTTCCTGCCTTCATCTCCAGATGAGGAAGCCTCATCTAAATGATGTATCCACTATGCCCTTGTTATGTTATCTCTGCTATATATTTAATGCCCCTCAGATATTACTTAAAAGCCCTTGGGCTATTGTCTAAATTGAAATGTTCATTGTCCTCCATATTTCTATACTATTAAAAATACAACATATAATCACAAAGGGATTTCTCCCTCCTCATTTTCTCTAAGCAAAACTATTTTATACTTGTGCAGGCACCCCCAATCATTACTCTCTGACATTCTCATCTGATATGACATTTTATGTAGAGTTCCATATGGTCATTTCCCACATAATCCTACATTCCTCAAAAACGATGAATCTATATTGCTGTATTTCTGTAGAGTGGCAAAATTCTGAGTAGTGTGTTCAGTATCTAGAAGTATCTTCTTACAAACATGACAATACTGGACACTCTGATTAAGTGTTTATGTATGGTGCACAACAAAAAAGATTTAACAAACTAAATACGAACGCTCATGTTATATTTATCAAATTATAATGATAAATAATCACATGTATTAAAACTACAACCTTCCTATTATAAAGCCACTTCAGCACACAGGCCAATGTGTGTTCCAAAGAGTATTGGGAACATTTGCACAATCTGGCCTGTTACCCCATTCATGTGTAAACTGACAAAGACAGAAATCCAGAGCTGCTGAAACATTTACCATGCCTAACAACTGTCACTGCTATTCCTGTCCAGCCAACTTCCCACCATGCACACAGTTACAGCTCGAGTGATGTCCCCATTTGCCTGCCTTCCCCCAATCACCCCAATGCTGGCTGAACTAATTAGCAACTTGTCAGCTTACTTGTGCATAGCTTAGCATGGAGTTGGGCACAGGGCAACAACGGGAATCCCTCTGGGCCTTGTCACAACATCATTTCGGCAGTGAAACCTATGATAGCAGAAAATGAAGCTGGTATTTATACACAGCATTAGAAGGGGGCCCTCCCGTATCAGGCTTAAGATGACAAAATGTCAGCTTCAATCATCTGACAGGCTTTGGTCTCTCTCTGTAACCTCTTTCTTTTTGGCTGCTCTATTTTATATCCACATATGACACTAACAGAAAAATAAATTGAAAAGGGCACTGAGGAAGGGTGCATTTCATGCACTGGTGCCAATGTTTCATATCTCATGAACCTCGGGAAAACAATTAATTGAACTAATTAGTTTACAGTATTTAAGCAGTTGCATCCCATCCCTAATCTTCTTTATGTAATACTGTGAACAAAGCCATATTATCTTCTGATTCTTTTCCTATATAGTTTAACAAATATGATCTTTTTTTCCCTTGGAGACTACATAATTTAGACCTCAAACTACCCTACTTTCCCTTACTTTCTTTTCTTTTTGGACAGCACCTATTGTTTTTCATAAACCTTCAAGATTATGCTATCTATATATTTGGGGTTTTCTTAACCTTATCTAGTTTGTTTAATTTCTCATTTTTAGCTATTCCTCAGAAAACAGCTGTGTTTACCTTCCTGTGGAAATCAGATGACTGTTCTTCTCCCTCATGGGTCCAAGGAATCATAGTATACAATAGCTTACAATCTTTGTACAACTTGTTTTTAAAAGTACTGGATAATAACTAGTTAAAAATGAACCAAGCAAACTTTTAAATCTGAAACAGGTCCATCTTTTACTTTCATCAACAGTGACTGGTTTGAATCAGAAGAAAACATACAACTAAATAAATAACACCTATACATGAGCCTGGCAGCATGTCTCTGTCATTAGAAGTGTCTTTGCTGATGTCCAGTACTGTTCACATCAGTGTCTGAAGCCAAATTAGAACACAGTAGTGTGGACTATCACTCTCCCTATTCCCTACTGGGGCCCAACTGGGGTGATTCTTCCTTTTGTTATTATCAGCAAAAACTAGCCAGATGCACACTGAACTGCATCTGCATCAAGCCAGGGATGCTAACTTCAACCAATATTGAAGCTGGCTTAAGTAAATCCGTACTGGAAACTTAAGATTTTCTTAGACAGCTAGCTATATTTTCAAGTATGTTCAAGTCAAAGTGTATGCTAAAGCTTATTAATGGACAGCTGGGGACAGTAGCATTTTAAATTACTTCTACCAGGGACATGGGAGGATTGGCTTTGATGTCCAACATATACAGACAGGATTGGACTTTCTGCAACAAACAGTCATACCCGCTGTCTTTTTAAAATATGAAAAGGGAGGCTGGGTACATGCCTTTTATCCAGTAGTTTAAACACATGTTCTACCACTAACATACATATTACTGGAATAATTTCTATGGTATAGTTTCTGGTTTTATACAAAGGCACTTAAAATGTACAAGCCATTCTGGAAAAAAGAAACTGGTACTTCAGCCACAAGGTGAGAGAAGAAATATATATTATTCTGTACTTTAAAAGCTTTTATCTCTAAGGAATTTGTCAGATACTTCCATGTTTATCTGGTAAGTGCCTAAAACTTTTCTTTGATATTGCTCTCTCACAAGGAGGTGTCATTTGTGAGTGATGAAATCCTCTCCCTGGACATTTATGTCATCCAAATTGAAGTCCACATGGTCAGCATTGTTTTCCTTTCTGATTTTTACTTGCTTTAGAACTATCTGCTGTCCTCCCAAGGTAATCCACAATGAAGTTGATTCATGATATCCTTAGTTGTCAGATTCACAGAAGCTCTTAACTAGAACAGAGAGGTGACATTGGTGCAGCTTCACAAGCACATGAACACCATTGAGAAGTCTGTTGCACTGAGCTCAAGGAACTTCTCCCTCAAGGTCAATGCTTGCGATTCCTCCGGGAGCTGGCAGCTTAACTGAAGATACCCGAAATCTCCCAGTTTATTGGGGATTTAGTAGGGACTGCAGACCCTGCATTATTTCTGAATGCCTGAAATGTTACAAGAAAAAGCCTTCTAAATGAATGAAAAGCATGGAAAATATGAATGCTGCATTAACTCCCATTAACCTTCAATTTTGATCCTAAATTACTGGATTAAAACTTCATGCACTGAAGTTTTGCTTTAAAATTTTCTGCTTAAGAACATGTGCAATTCCAGAACTGTCTAATGTTAAATATATGCAGACTCTTCCAATCAATACAAACTGTGGCTGGGAGTAATGAAAGATGAAAAACTGCAAAGTTGCATTAAGCACAGAAATCTTTAACCCTTTATTTATAGGAAGACTTAGCTTCTTAATCTCTATCCTCATTTTATGGTCTAGTTTTGTACTAATTTAATGAGGAATGAAAAGGGATGAAAGACATCCAATTATTCCCACTTCCTTTACCTCATATAAAGCAAAAAGCATTTATTTTTTCAATTTACATCTAATACTTAGCAATATATGCAGCTGATCTGTTATTCACAATTACTCACATTCATATCCATCATGTATCCCAACATCCTCTAGAAAGTTTTAAGTGTTAGCTCACAAGGGCAGAGAAGAGTACTTTTCCTAGAAAACAGTCTTTGTGGCTCATGGAAGCTGATGAAACAGGAAAAATTTTGATGTTTGCAATACTACGTAAGAGAATTAACTGCATCAGCTAAAACTGGTAAAAAACAATTTGACAAAAATTTTTCTGGTCAGCAGGAAAATACAACCTGTAGCAAAAAAGGTCAATAGGTCAAAGGTCATCATTCACAGATGAGTCTTTATACTTTTTTTCTGATTTTTCTGCACCTCTTATCAAGATTAACAAGAGACTGAGGCATCATATTAAATGTATTCAAGTAGGAAATATTTTTATACAGCATTTCATGTTTTATTTCTCATCTTCATCCCATCACATTGTTGATGAATTAAGAGTAAATAGCTACATTATTTACTTGGCTAGAAAACACCTATGCATAAGTAGAAGAGCTCTTCCCCCTCTTCAGTTCAAACACAGAAGAGACTTCCATGTGACAGAAGTCTACCAAACACTGTTCCTGCTAAATGCAACCCCTCAACCTGTCTACTTTGTGATCAATCAAAAATACCATTTAATTTGCATATGGCTCACTTCATGTTTTTGTGGTGTTTTGGTGGAGTTTTTGTTTGTTTTTTTAAATCATTATCCAAAGTTTGGCTCAATTCTTTGTGTGTGTGATATCCCACTACCCTTCCTTGAAGCTGGAGGGATTTTCACTCTTTAATTTTTTTCTTTTTTTTTTGTTTTTTTTCTGTTGTTGTTTGTTTTTTTGCGGTTTTTTTTTTTTTTTTGGTTCTTTTGTTTGTCTGGTTTTTTGGTTTTTGTGTTTTTTATAGTTTTTATCACATGACGTCTTGCTCTGACTGCATCGGCTCTAACAGTTTAAATCATAGTGAATGCACTGCACCTGGAACTCTCCCAGGTCAGCAACAGCCACTGCTAACACTTCCTAACTTGACTGATGCTGGTCTGCTTCAAGACTTATTCCAGTAAAACTGTAATTACTAAAAGACCTACAAGTACAGATTAAGCAAAGAAATTGTATTCCAAAGTGAGTTGTAAGTATAAGAGATGTATCCACCCACAGCTATTGCATCTAACTCAACAGCAAGTTAGAAAATACAACATAAATTCAATTATGTAGAGCACAATTTACTGGCAGGAAGGATTTCAGCCTGGATTACACTTGGAAAAAAAGCACACGTTTTTCCCCTAAGAAATCTTTTACACAGCTCTGCATTACAGATGATGTGTTATAGCTTCCTTCCCAAAGGAATTCTCACTTTCTTTTCACCCTCATACACATACACACCTCTGCCTGAAAGGGCAAATACTACAAGTTCTGCCTGCCCTTCCTTGGAGGAGATCTTCACCCCAGCACTGCAGGACTCTTGCACTCTGCACATCGTCAACAGGTGAGGTTTCTGCTGCCAGTTTCAGCTGCAAATGGTTTCCTACACAACTCAAGTTCTGTCCACACATCAGTAAATCCCTGGTCACTAGTGCCACAGGCAAGTAAATGGAGCTCCTCAGGTGCATTATTAAAAAAAAAAACAAAACAGAGATATAAAAAACATAATTGAGAAATAATTCAGAAAGACTGCAAGGAACTGTTACTTGTCCTCTCCTGATGCAGTTTATCATAAAGCAACACCACTGGGGTTTGCACTCTGTGTTTGTGGGGATCAGATTGTTAATTACTAATCAGGCTGCTTCACAACTATTAGTCAAAGGTGCTTCTCGAACCCAGTAAAAATCTCACACTCATAATTATCTTTAGCTTGTTATAGTTTTACCTGCAAGGAAAAATAGATGCTATGTACCTTCCCCAAAGGATTATGGAAGCAAAAAGCATTGAAAGATGCATTAAAAAACTTACATAATTGAACACACAAATTTCCCATCTCCTGCTGTTCATTACCTATCTGTACAGCTTCATTTCAGCTTTGCACTTTGTATCCCAAAAATATTTGGTTTTTACAGCAATTATACAGTAAGTTTTGCTTGTCAAAGCTGTATTTTGATCTTTAGAAACATTATGAAATCCACTAGTAACATATCATCTTCACTTTTCCATAAAGTCCCTCTACTGAAAACTATTACCATAGATAAAAGACCAGGACTTACTCAGATGTGAGCAACTCCTCTTCGAAACTGAGAGCCCAAAAGATAACAAATCAAAGTTGCTGCTGTGAATTGTGTTTCTGGTTGAGCTGATGGTCTGAGTTTTTTTCAAACTATTCCAAAAAAGTGACGGCTAGTATTTTTCCTAGCTTGGTGAAAACTGTTAGGTCATATTACCAGTGGTGGCTAGTGTAGGACTTACTACATGAACCTGACTACTTTTACCAGTTCATGTAGTAATTACTGTAGCTAAAAAGAGATTGTAGGTCTCAGCATAAAAAGACCATAATCTAAAAGTATTGAGACATAAAGAAAGTTTATCTGAAACAAACCCACTAAGCATTTATGTGTCAAAAAAATTATGTTTCTTTGTATGATTGTGAATAAGAGTAGGTTTAAAAATATTTTAAACCTGGAAAAATGGAAACAGACAATAAGCAGGCATTTTCTTTGCTTGAAATGCTTGACAGCATGAATGTAATGAGTCTAGAGCAGTAAAAATATGCCATAATTCCTTATTGTGGCAGTGAGCAAGCCACAAGAATAACTGTATTTCTACTAGCCTTTACCTGTGGCTTCAGTCAATGAGAGTAATGTTCAAAAATAGTATTTCTACCTTAACAACCAATGAAATATAACATAATAACCCAATATATATCTAGATATGTATCCACTTTTAGTCTTTGATTGTAATAAACCCCCTTATTTTATTGTTTAAAAAAAAAAAGTAAAACCTATTTTGTGAGCCAAATTAGATTATTGTGACCTGTTTTATGATAGCAAGCACCCTGTGAGTAGCTACTTCAATGTATAAATATTTGATCAGAAAAATTCTGGAGTAGTAATTCTGCAAATTTATTTTGTATTATATTGACTCTATCAACTATAGACTTTGCTTTCATATTTTCCCCTTCTTGAGAGCACTTTAAAAAGACAAAAATAAGTATCTCCTCCACGATAGACAGGTGAAAAAGAATTTCATCTTTTGAAAATACAAAATGAGCATGTACTGCTTAGTATAAATTAGAACATTTACAAGGCAATTTAATTTCCAACTTATTTCTTGAATTATCTGGACCATCTCACTCCAAAGACACTCTAATGATATAAAAAAATCTTTGGCCTGGTATGTGAGTCAACTCTAAGATAAGTATAAAAAAATACTTTTTTGTCTTTTTGTATGTGTTTCAAAGTCTTTCAGAGAAAGCCTGAGCAGCACGCATGCTAAGCAGGTATTTCTTCTAGAAGCCAGCCCTGTATTCAGAAAGGGAGAGTTGTTCCTGATACCATGGCCAACATCAATAGTAAGAAAAAATAGGGTGGATGGAAATTTAGCCATAGAAACCCTTGTGTGTTTTTACTGTCAATGCACAGATGCTTGTGACAGCAGAAAAGCAGTTGTGAAATAAATTTTGAAACCTTATTACCTTTGATCAATGACAGAAAATAATTCAGCTCTTCTCTGGTCCTGTCTGTGTTTGCAAAAGTAAAGGTAGGGAGAGCAGATGCACTTACATGGAATGCAATACCAAAGATGTGCTTTTCTTTCTAACTGCAGCTGCAGTTCTGAAGTTCTAAAACTTCAGAAGGAGGCAATAATAAAGACAAAAAAAAAAAAAAAATGGTAAAGAAGCAGCCATCATATCATACCCTAAACAGTAGGTGAAAAGAGCCAGCTGGCTGGCTTACACTTATAAATCTGTACTCTTTCTAGAATCTAACTATTCCAACAGCTCTGCAAAAGAAAAAAAAAATATCTCAACCCTTCATGAGAGGTACAGTGTTCTCTATGTGATAAATTAATAAATTACCTGCTAGTTAATTACATCCTTCCCCACTCATCAACACAAGTATCCCTGCACTATCAGAATCATCTCTTATCATGTGAAAAAGGAAGATTACATGATCACTATAATCATTATTTTCCAACAACAATGACAAAAAAAGCCAGGTAAGTACTCTTATTTGAAGCCATCACCGTGCAGGGAATCATAATTAATCTTTATGTAGCATTGCAATTTCTCGTCAACTACTTAAGTGTTGTTATAACTGCAGGTCCAAAACAGGAACTTCTTGGCTTTGCTTAATGATGCTCTCCTGTGCTGTTATCCCAAGACAAGGCATTGATCTGGGAGCAGAGCTGGGAACAAAATTAAGTTAATAAAAATGAGAGCAAGACCAAGGTGGGTTCTAACGCCTCACCCTGAGATGGGAAAAACTGGTTAACCTTAAGTAACTCTTTATTGGGCTGCTAGAAATTAAGACAAGCCCAATGACAGGAAAAAACTGCAGACAGAGCCAAAGACAAAGGAATAGACATTTCAGTCTGTAATTACTCTCACTTGTGACTTTTGTTTATTTAGTACAAACAGAATACTTCTGAGTTTTTTCTATGTTTTTCAAAATCTTCTGATACACAGTAATTTTCCCAAAAAGCCCAAACTTTGTGCCAACTCAGAGGTAAGTAAATAAAGGCAACTTCTTAACAAAGCATCTCTCTGCCAAGATAGCCACTGTTACAAAAGGAGTTATTTATCCAGAAAGAGCATTTATATTCATATTCATCTCTATGAGGATATCAAATCATGCCATTGCAACAGAATAACCAAAGAACTATAGCTATATCATGAGAAATTACTGTACAAAGAGTTTCAGAACAGGATTAATATTTTGGGATTTGTTTTTTTGGTGTGGCTTATACTGCTTCTACGACAACATGAGCAAGGAAATTAAATTAATCTGTTTTATTCTATTATTTTTAATCTGTAGTAAGAATATTTATCAGTGAACCAAAACCCTGTAGACATTCCTACAGCTGAGCCAACAGAATGGGAAGTGTGAATTCTCCTCCTGCAAAGTCAGCTAAGTTTTCTTGAATGGCCTAAATTTGGTTCATTTTATATCAGTAAAATTCCTTGCAAATAAAATATCTTTGCAAACAAAATCTAGCAATGTCAATTGATCTTTCTCTATATATGTAACACTGATATGCATTCTGAATAAGGGGGACTTATCTCCTTACTTATCTCATGACTACTCAGGAATCCTCCACAACATTTCTTTTGTTAAAACTCTGTATCAGGTGTTTAAGAGACTACAAAAAATATGAAGAGGACCAACTGTAAAAATGTTCATATTTAGCAGGCTGTAGTACTGATGTGATACATATTTATTTTTACAACAACCTCAATCAAGTTTCTGCATTTTCACAGGTAGAAATCAGACCTGAAAGCTACTCCATAACTTTCAGTTAATTCTCACTGAATTTTTCAGTTCAAGAGCTGTGTACATCTCACCCTTCACAGTTTTTAAAATGAAGAAGATATTGGTGGGGAGAGAAGAACCCCTTGCTTCATAAAAAGCTTTGATTCAGATGATTAAATTTGGAGCCTACATTTGGAGGCTTCATAAAAAGCTTTGATTCAGATGATTAAATTTGGAGCCTACATTTGGAGCTTACAAGGAGTTCTCTAGTCTGCACCCAGGTCAATACATGTAAAGTGTCTGTCCTGCATGAAGAATTCTGAAATCAAAGAAATATCTTCCTAATCACATGGTTAAACTGAGCACCTGCTTATATCCTCCCTACATGGAAAAATTATTCCCAAATATGAATCTGAAGTGCAATAGCTGTTCCAAAACAGCTACTCACTGACACAGTTACTGCAGTCTAAGAGGCTTTAAATGGAAAGATTATTCATGTCTTCCTCTGAGTGCCTGCAGTAAGAAGCCTCAAGGTGTGTTAGACTGGGTCTTTTCTGAAGTCCAGGACTAGTCATAGAGACTGCTATTATCAATCATTACAAGGTAAAGTAGCCAGTGGAAGACACTTCCAAATATAAGTCAAAATGACAGCATGGGGACTAAAATATAATTTCCCGTCTCAATGTCACAGAACAGACCTAGAAACAATGACAATCACAATAGAAATAAGGCACTTTTCTAATGGCATATTCTTTCTCCCTCTATTCTTCAGGGTGCTCTATCTGGAGGAGAAAAAACTTTCCTTTTTTTTTCTGCCAGCATATGTCAACTATGTTACCACTGTAAAAGTCATACATAACAGACCTAATGTTCAGGCTTGCCAGTTGCTCCACAAAACAAACATAACAGCCATTCTAGTTTTGTAACCATTTCTTCAGGTTACAACTTCAGCCTGCAGGCTCTTTAGTAGCAGTCTAATGCCTGGATCTATTTTAAATAAGTAACTGTACAGCTTATAATTCAGAATACCTGCTGACCCAACATATTATACAGTACTTCTCTAAATCCCATGACAAAAATCACACGGTGTTAGTGCTGAAGAAATCTGTTTCTCACTTGCCATCAACTATTCACTTATAGGGTCAAGCATGATGTTATTAGGAAGCATTCACCAGTATCCAGGGTAATTAATATTTAAAAAATCATGTTATATGAAACCAGAAGTTTATATATAGCAGGAAAACATAATCGTCTTTGCTTTTTTTTTATCAGCACTAGTTTGTACTCCTCTTTTCTGAGGCATTCTCTTCGCATGTTCATATCACTTATACTTTATGTTTTTTGTGGGGTAAAATTCCTGACACATTTTCACCCTGAAGTTGTGATCATCGTCTTTTGAAACAGGCATGGGCAATGACAAAAAAGCCCACAAACCCTTACACTTAAAGTAAATGCCTAGTAAAACCTTTAGTTCAGATGTATGGTAAATATAGAGGTATCAACTAATGATGACACCAGGAAAAATATGGGGTTTTCTGCTTTTAATTAAAGGTTTCATGAAGGGGAGTTTATTTCTTCCACACTCACTCTTTTCCTGTCAGTGTAAGCCATTTTTTGTAATGCTTTATTTCTACACTGGAGAAAAGATATGAACGCCCTAAGGTGCAAGTATTACCAACACATATGGATCAATCTTCAAGCACAGAATGACATACAGATCACAGAAGAGGTAAACCACAAAAAATACCCGGAGAAAGCTATATAAACAAAAACAGGCCAGTGACTCAGTTCTGTGGTACTCCACAGCCATTCCAGTAGAGATGATTTGCCTGTGAAATCATCCTGATCAATAGCTCCAAGGCAGCTGTGGGTTGGCTCTGTGACAGTCTATTGACTACAACATTTTCTCCTTTCCTAATTCAAATATCATACTTCTGCAACCTGACCCAGGCTGCAAGATCCCATTAGCAGATGTTGACATTATCTCCTCCTGATTGTAACAGCTTACCATAAAAAACTAGTCTGCTTTTTGAGCTTTTTTTGTTTGGGCTCTTTGAAAAAAAGGCTACATAGGGGAATAGTGGGAAGAAAGGAAGATTGTGATTTATAACTTGGTACAGAATCCATGTTAACATTTCTATCATGTGTTTCCATTACAGTGAAGAAATCAGGATGCCATTAATCTGTATTTTACAATCTGACTAAATGCCCTTATGTTTTATTGTGTTACCATTTCATTCAACAGACCATCTTTAAAATTGTACAAAAATGGGTTTGTGCTGCTGTTGTCTCCAGACATTTCTAAAATATCTTTCTTTTCTCTTCCATATTATACTGCCAGGTATAAAAGCTGAACTCAAATATGCTAGACCTTTACCCCTGTTTAAGGTCAATGACACATGCATTGTTTGTTTACTGTTTTACACTGTCTTAACAGTTTAAAATTTGAGGAGCAGTCTTGTGCTACATCCATGATCTTTAAGTATGTCAAAGTAAGTGCCATGCTGCACCATGCAACCTTGACACTGCTGTGCCAGAAATGAAGACTGAACTGTAGTTATCTATAACCATATAAGACCAGAAGATCAAAGCACTCATAAACATCTCTCTTGAACAGCCAGCTGTCACGACTTGGAAAAAACCAATTCCTTTTGATTTGCTAAGAGACATTTCAAGCTTGTCCAGGCACACAAATTTATTCAGATGTCTTTATGTTTAAGGTTATTGCCTATAGACACCTTCTAGAAAGGTAGTAGGCACCATTTAATAAGGATCATTAGCTAGAACTGACCTCAAATACCACAGTTAATTCTACAAAGAATTTGACCAGCTGTATTCAAAAATCAGATCATTTTTATGTTGACATCAATGAAAGCAGAGTGGAATTATGTCCCCACATCCATAAATGCTTGTTTTGGAGTCAGTGAGTGCAATCAAAATCTAGTCCCCAAAATGGATAAGATGAACTCTTACAGAGATTTTGATTATTACTCTATTTGCTTAAAGTACAACCTGATAGCAAAGGAACATAATCTAGCAAACTGGCTTCCAGATTTAGTGTAGTCATTTCTTTTCAAATCCCAGTTTGATCAGTAACATGCTCTATGACCCTGGATGATATTCTCTGTTTTCCTGACTCCATGTCTGTGCCTCTTCCAGCACATTGGCCAGCTCTCACTTCAATGCTGCACACTAGCCACAAATTAATCCAGTTTATGATAGCAAAGGATACTGTTAAACAAATAATTTCTAAAATTTGTGAGGATAAGTTGTTTGTTTTATTTTTTTAATCACTGGCTGTCATAACAATATGTAAAATTTTATTTCATTAAGAAAAATGAAAAGGATATCAAAAAACCCCCAGCTCCAGCCAACATTTTAACTCTTAACTCATTTCTTCTGTGGACAATATACACTTAAGCAGTTTCTGCGTGGAATTATACCTTGCATAGTGCTGTTGTGTCAGTAATTTACTGGACTAGGGCAACCATCACTAAAGATTAAATCTTGCATTTTTTGAATTCCAGCATTAAAAACAGAACTAATCAGAAACACCAAGTACTTTCACTTCTTATTTCTTTGAAGGAGGGAAAATACTCAATACTGAAGTACTGACAGGTGATACTGAATACATACCGGCAAACTTTACTCTGTAGTCACACATTTTATATTAAATATGCAGTATAAAATTTTTGCCATAAACCTAAATTGAACACACATTCATTAATTTTATGATATCAGGAATTTGTGGTAGTAGCATAAGAATTAGTGACTCTTATCACTTACATTTTCCTAAAATAAGGATACCTGGTTCTTAAATGTATGCAGTGGGCATGGTACAGAAGGGTTTGGATGGATATGCAATTCCTTCGTTGTCTCTTTCTCCTGCCTTTCCTGGCTCACAAAAGCTGAGAGCTAATGGGAGTGACCAGACTACATGGTTCATCGACAGAATCTGTGGATCAAGTGGAGCTGCCACAGTACACACTGTTATCTGCTCAGGACTGGTAAATTCTCCTTCCACCCTTGGTGACTCAGAAAGGGATTTAAATGAAGCTGCTAACTCTAATGAGCAGCACACTGCTGGTTGTCTGAAGTGAGCTGTACACCACTTACAATCAAACTGTAAACCAGTCATTTCACTTCAGTGATCTTATTCAAGCTTCCTAGCGTTTAACAGACAACCCATTATCTAGTCCATCACACTGCCAGTCCACCTCTCTCCTCTAATTGTTTCAAGACTCAGGACAAAGCAAGTCATGCTACCTTACACAACCTGTTTTCCAAACCTCACTGCTCACAGAGGCTGCTGTTCACAGTGGTCTGAAGAAACCTCTAAATCAAAACCAAAAAACCAACACAACAGCAAACTTAGAGTACCTTAAGCAATGCTATCAAAAACAAGCAGTTAAAAATTCTCCAGCATTTCAAGGACAGATTTCCTAAACATCATCTCCTAAAATGGTGTGTTTCTTCGGCATCTTAAGCAAATTAACTACCAGGAACCTCAGTATTAGAAATGGACTTAAAATAACATAACCTTGACACTTACAGGTTTATTTAGTTTGTTATGAATAGCAGCTGTATCCTTTTATTTGTGATGGGAGTCTTTTGACAGCCTACTGCTGCAAAGCACTCACATGGTCTTGTGAAATTTGGATAACAGTGCAGAAGAATCAGGCCTTCTATTCTGTTCATATACAAAACTGTGCCTCCAAAACTCTGTCTCTATCAGACCCCAGCAGAAAGACGTGATGAATGGGCCCCAAGAGAGCACTTCTCCTTGCCTTCGGCTCCAATGGCTTGCAGGCACATGACACTCCATCAATACAAGAGCTGGCAGCTTGAAAGGCGGGGAGGACATTCACTGATAGCATGCATCTGCTTAGTAACAACATTGGTGCTCCACTTCTTTTCCCATACATTGCCTGCAGGAATGACTCCATTGAGAGGCTCACCACCAACAGATGGTCCCAGGCTAAGGTGTAATCAGAAGCAGCTTGCTAAATTTACCTCAAACAAATAAAATTACAGGCTTTTGTGGAATCTGAAATGGTTTGGGAACTTGGGTGGTACAGAGAGTGTTAATGTGAGTACATCCCAAAATGATGATCTAAAGTTGTCAGTGAAAATCACCTCTGGCCTGAAATTGCATATTTATACTCATGCTGCTTAGTGCCTTAGCTTATACAATAGATGCTTATTTTGAGAGAATTTTTAGCTGCATCCTAATTAAGTTATTTACCTCCTACAGTCTTCTTTTCCCCTCAGGATATACTCTGCTGAAAATGTTTTAATGCAAAAACTACACTTTCATCGCCTTCACCTCCTGAGTATTTCATATGTCGACTTTTTACTCCATTAAGAAAATAAAAACTACAGTTATAATTGAACAAATCTTTACCAAGGCAGAAAACAATGTTATAACATAGAATTGGATGTGTATATGCCTTGAAAGCACTTTTACCTCTAAGTTATTTGTTGTTTGATTGAATGCAACATTTAAGTTTGGAATCATGCCCTCTTAGAATCTACTAACAGTAATCCAAGCAGAAGCAAAGGAAAAAAAATTAATTTTAAATGCAAGTTCTGTATCAAGATTTAGTATTTTAATTTACAGCTACTGTGTAGAAAACAAGTAATGTATTTTTAAACAAAAATTTATACAATTGTACCAGAGAAAAATCAAATATATTTCACAGACTAGCATACACACATAAAATAACACCTAGCATGCTAGCAGGCTGCACTAGTAGAACTGTGGATCTAACCCCAGTGACGGATTTCATACAGTGACTGCATCCAAACTAATGTAAGTTGCTTGTCAAACTCATGCTTAGTAAAACTGACTACAGTTTTAGGCATGAATTTGATCACTTTCTTGTCTAGGTGACAAAAAACTCAGCATATGAAAGTTAGGAGTGTCACTGCTGAAGATGACATACCAGTACTGTTCCAAGGTTAAAAACTACATATTTGAAATGAAGCATTGCTTCATTGCTGCCTTCAGATGGCAAAATACAACTGAACGGAGAAAGCATAAGAAAAACTCACTTCTTCAAACTATCTTTGAAAAAATTATGTATCTTTTTTTACCTTGTAAAATATAGGCCATTTATAAAATTAATGAAAACAACCTCCTGAGGCTGTAATTCTTCAGCAGCACAAGGCTTTCAGCACTTGTTTAACTAAAGGGGTCTCTATACTTCTGACTCACAGCAGTGTAGTGCCCCTAATGGTACCAAAATAACTGCTTTTGGGGCTGTGAGATAGATCCTGGCACATGTAGTGATTTGGTTACGGAAATACCAGATGGCCCACAGCAGAGTTTGTTTCAACCTTGATCAACACCTTGATCCATTTCATAGTATCCAACCTGTCATCACAACAGAGAATGACAAATGCCTAACTACAGGGAGGTCTCAGCAGTCAGCCAAGAAAGAAAAAACTAGGACTAAAACCAGAAGATCTGCCAAAACCCTTCATAACATGGAGCTGTGGTTTAAGGAAGAACTAGGATGGGTCATACATCACAGCCTTGAAGTTCACATCACCATTTGTGCACCCACCTGCTTGATCCCTTTTTTTAGCACTGGGTAATCACCATGAAAAGGTTCTTCTCAGTCACCGTGCAAAGCCTTAGGTCAGAACTTCTATCCCTACAGACCAGAAACTCCTGCATATTACAATCTACTAGATGTAGTTCCTATACATACTTGCAATGCAAATCACTACAACTATGGAATTTTTTTTAAGGAAACAAGTGGGTTTTTTTTTTAATCTTGGCCAAGATCACAGCTACATTTTTCTTTAGTTTAGTTATATAATAAATATTGGCTTTGATCTAAATATTTCCCAGTGTCAGAAATATTCTTAAAACAAACCCAAAAATGTACCTAGTACTAGACTTTTTGTTATCTGGTAAATTCTTAAAAAAAAGGCAGCTGCAGATATTTAAAAGCAGTTACGATGTAAGTGGTATGATTTCACTGATAATAAAAGTTTATGAGTTTAAAGTCTGGGAAAAGCTTAAGTATTGTGAGAGAAAAGGTGAGTTGCAAATCAAATCCCTCACAGAGCCTGTGGTCCTTCATGACTACCAGAGGCACACCTGATACCTCCTAGTGAGCTACTGAGAAGGAGATGCTTCCAGAAGAAGTTCCCAGATGGGCAACAACTACTGCCATCCCTCACCCCAGAGCCTCACTGGTGGCCAAGATGGGTTAACCATTACATGGTTATGTATAGTTATAACTGTTGCAGCAGTTAAATACAGTTGCAGCTTCAAGTAACGCACTCCTCTGTGCAAAAAGTTTTCTATGCATTTCCAAAAATTCATTGACTTACCATGA
The DNA here is from genome assembly GCF_031753505.1 of Anomalospiza imberbis. Lineage (NCBI taxonomy): Eukaryota > Metazoa > Chordata > Aves > Passeriformes > Viduidae > Anomalospiza > Anomalospiza imberbis. Next base: position 40,926,715 of record NC_089721.1, on the reverse strand, counting down.
TGTTAACAGCCAGTGACAAAGACAGCCCAAGTGAATGAAAAGGAACCAGCATTCCGCTGTAGGAATGCCACAGTAATGTTTTTCAAAATAGTACCAATATATTCTAGAATAATAGAAAATAAAGCTGAGAAGAACAGCTTTTCCTTCCTGAAAGATACACATTTTCAGACTTGGAGCTATATTAATTACTGTATAAGATTTTATACATCTATCATATGTATTTTTTAATTAGTATTAATGTTCTGGTTTCCGAGCAAAATTCATTTTATATGGACAAAACTGGTAAATACCTAAATTTCGAGAAGGCTCTGCAAGCTGATATCTGTCTGGACCACCAGCATTATCATATAAATTTAATTCAGCAAAGTAAAAAGACCAAGCTCTAAGTCTTAGCACTTATTTGAAAAAAAAGGTAATAAAGTAATAACCTCAAGATTGCACAGACAAGCCTGAGATGTATTATGTGTAAATTGCAGATCATGTACTAAATCCATCTAGGGAAAGTGTAATTTGTAAATGCAAAACCTAACATCCATCCTCCCGATTACAAAATCTAGATGATACAGCTATTTCATAAGTGACTATTAGGTGGCTTTTCCCATAACTTGTGTCATTTTTTTGTTTCCAAGTCAAAAAGGAAATAAAAGTGTGCTTTGTGGTATTTACTAAATTTGGTGTTGAATAATTTTCCCTCTTTCAACCTCGTAAATCTGTAAGGGTTAGCAAGCCTATGTAACCATTAGAAATAGTTTTTACTCTTTGACTAAAGCATGTGCCAATATACAGAAGCCAGAAAAATTGCACAAGGTGACTTATTGAAAAACCTTCCATTTGAGAAAGTAAACAAACTGGCTTTTTCCCTGCGAAGTATGGCTTGGCTTCATAGCCTTGGATAAGGAGACTGCTTAACCTGAGGTGCTCCACTGAGCAGCTGATAATAGAAAATCTTCCAATCTGAAGTAAAACAATTATCACCAGCCTTGTATTAAGTTCCTGGTAGGTGGCTCTGCCGCCAGCAACACACTGCAGCCTCTGGCAATTTCAGAAGGCCATTCCCATGCTAAGGGTGCAGAGGTTCCCCTTTGTCCATTCTTAAGCTGTTAAGTCCCTGAGATAGCTCGCATTTAGGAAGATAAGGAATTGCCTAATGAGACACCAATCTTCTTTTGTTTTTTTTTAGTTGTGGGAAGCATTATTAACAATGTCAAGCTCTCCCTGTTTGCATTCCCTGAGGTCTCACAGGTGACAGGACCCAAAAAAGCCGCAGCAGAGCAGAGGTCCTTCTACTCCCTCTCCCGCCCTGCCTCTGTCCCCAAGGTTGGCCCTTGTTCCTTCGCGTGGCACAAACCCAGGCTGCTCCGCATCAAAATGCAGCGTGCGAAATGTCTCTGCGGGGTCTGGAGCACGCCTCTGTCCCTGGGTGGGGCAGATGTCTCGATCGGGGCCCCGCGCTGAGGGAGCTGTACCCTCCGGGGCCGCCCCACTACCGCAGGGTCTCTGCAGCCCCGTGAGGGCCCCGCGCCGCGGCCGCCAGCTCCGGCACACTGACAGCTCCGCGCTACAAGCAGCAAGCACAGGCTTTACTTCGTGTTTTTTATTATCCTGACGTCAGTGTAAAATAAAGGTAATTTAGGCCCTGGTTATAAGCAATATAAAAACAGTGGAGGAAGCTGGCAGCAGCAGCCGCCTGACTTCAGGCTTCAGAAAGCCTGTGAGAGCTTGCCAAAACACAACCTTAGCTGAAGGCATTAGCACATCTGAGACACCCTCCGATGCCTAAAACCAAAGACACAGCAAAACCAAAAATGCACTCCAGCAAAGCCACCGTCTCCATCTCCTGGTGGGGGGTGGGGGGGAAGCAGAGTTTATGCACGAAGTTTGGCTGACAATGTGGGAGAAGAACAGTAACTACCACCCCAGATGAATTTAAGTATGACCAGTTCAGCTTGCAGCAAGCCCCTACAGTCAACCTATAAATCCCTCAAATAGGGTCTCATAATGAAAACGTGAACACTGTCTTAATAGATGGGTACCTTGACCTGATAGAAGTTTGGCCTCCATCCCCCTGCCAAGGCAGCCTTGAGACACAGAGACAAGCTGTCCCTCCCCGGCCCAGGACGTGTGGGGAGGCAGGAGGGGGCTGATGGATGGTTTTGTGGACAAAGGAGAGAGGGATGAAGAATAAACCGCAAATTGATCTGTGCAGCGGAATAAAAGCAGGATGTGGCAAGGTACACCTAGGTCAGTGTCACACAGGTGCAGGCTTTGGAATTAGTTTCCTGAACATCTGCAGCAAACATAAAAAACAACTGCCAGTACCAAGGAGGGAGGAAAGAAAATAACACATCTCCAGTTGCATGGATCAAACCAATCAACAAAACAAGAAAAAAAGAAGAAAAAAGGGTTTTGGCTGTCACTGGATGCTCTGTTCCTTATTTCCTAGTTTAAGCTGCATGTTTTGCCTCATTATTAAATAAAATAATAACCCTTCTGATTTTCCTGAAAATGTTTGAAAACATTCCCCTGTTGAGACATTAACAGTCAGTATTCCAGACCTAAACAAAGGAAGACCATTGCACACAGCTCCTGGCATGCTCCTTCCCCAGCCCCCCACGGCCAACTGCTTTAGACTAGATACAAATTGGAGTCCCCTCCTAGGAATCCACTAAGATCCGTCTTAATAAAATGTCCATGTACGTGATAGCAAGGAGTAATTTTGTGTGTGGTTTTTTTGCCTATGAGAACGTCTGGAAAAAAAGAAAAGGTTATTGTTTTGCCCATAATTATTTCTCCTCCCTCTTTTATCCTTGCTATTTCCAGGGTAAGCAGAAGGAAGCACATACCAGTACTGCAAACTGAATTAATTTACCAAGCTTTAGTTTTTCACTTAGCTGTGTACAAAGCAAAAGTACTGACAAACGACCATTCACATATGAAGAACTAAATTAATTTGCCTAAGAACATGACTGCCTTCAGTGCTTAGAGAAATAACACAAATGATTCTCTTACTTTGACAGGAAAACAAACCCCTTGCTCTAACAAATGAAATAAAAAGTTACATAACCTAAAAATTCTTCAAACCTGTTTACTGAACATAAGGTATCCCAAGTGACTGACTGCCTTTTAATGTTGAGAATTTTTTTTAAGTACACTGGCTTAAAATTTTTACTTTTTGTTACTTTTCCTTATAAGGCTGCTACTGCCTTTTAAACTATGTATTTTAAATGAAAAAAAATTTGTCTCAGTTAAGAAAATCACAAGATTCACAAATAAGTATTAAAATTATGTATTAAAAAAAAGCCATAAAGAGACTGTTATGATAAAATAAAAGGAATCTCACAAAATAGTGTTTTAAAAACACAAGTCTAGCTTAGCTGTCCAACAGAAGCTGGTAGAAAATTTTGTACATTACTTACTATAAAACAAAACAAACCAAAAACAAATGAAGGAAGTACTAGGGATAAAATGACTGTGTTGTGGGAGGAGACTGAAAGCAAGAGTTATTCAAATTACCAAGTGGTTTGGGGAGTTGATATAATTTTCTCCCTCGAGATGAAATCCTGGGCACTAAACAACTTTGAATAGCTCACAGCTGCTCACATTAGTCTTTTTACAGAAAATGTTAGGGAAAGAGCATAAAAAATTAACAAATCCTGCTGCATATATGTCTCGATTGATAAACTCAAAGAAGCAGCAAGGGCTACTGTTATCCTACAGGCACATCTTCTCCACAATAAACAGCATGTTTTGAAGAGTCCGTCTCCCCAGGTTGGTGCAATTCTCCTCCCCACTGTCAGCCTGACCACAACTTGTAACTATAGCACCCTCAAAGCAGGATCTTCAAACAGCTCCTCTCTTCTTATAGCAGCTGCAAGCTTGCACACACATGCAAAAATGTGTGGTAGAGGCAGCCATACACTAGTTAATTTTATATTTGCCCAGTTTTGACCAGAGAGTACATTTTCACCCTCCTTTCACTTTCCTTTCTCAACTCAACTAAAGAGGAAACAAGGCAGCACAGATTTCCTCATGCTGTAAGAAATACAGCACTGATAATATACTGTAATGACAACATGACACCACTACTACTACTGGTGGCAAAGTAGTAGTACTTGCTCAAACTGCAGTATGTCTGAGCAGACCAATCTAGGTGGACAAGGATCTCTCCTTTTCTGCAGCCAGAGCTGGCTCAAACATCTTACTGTATCACAGAGACCAACCAAAGAGGTAAAAGAGGAAGGTCGCTTTGGAAACACAGGCAATATTTCTTCATACAAGCCTCGCCCTGTTGTGCCTCCCACTTCCCTTATAACATCCTGTCTTGCATAAAACACATTTATTTAATAGCAGTAACAGAGCTGTGGGAAAAGGCGTTTTAAGTTCAAGAGTGGAGTAAGGGTTGAAGGAAAACTGGAGATGGTGGGGGACTTCTGTGTGATACATCTTAGTAAATTAAGTCAAGCCTGGGAAAGACTCATCTACTTCAAGGTTGTCTTAAAGGCTTTTTTGTGAGTGGTTTTTGTTTGGGATTTTTTTGGGAGAAGGGGTCCAGATGGGCGGTTTTATATAATAAAAAAATGCAACAAACCAGAATGCAAAAAAGTATACAATCTGGATAAAGGAATTTTTAATGAGGGCACTGCAAATGACATTATCCCTCTATTTCAAAATGTTGCAAATAGCAAATTAGCATATCTCAGAGTGCAACGGGAGAGATGAAAGGTTAACTGTCTAAAGAGTAAAGAATATGTTTGACATGTATTTAGAAAGGCAAGAGTCTTCTAATAAAAGTAGGGGCCCCTCTTGATGCTCCTAATTCTCCTTCACTGTTTGCATACACTTTCAAATAATTAGAGAAACTCACTCCAGAAAGCCTAACTGAAAAATAAGTTAAAAACAAAAAAAAAAACAACACCAAAAAAAACCAGTGCAGACCCTAATGCCTTGTTTGCTGGGCTTGTTAGAGGGCTAGAGGGCTGTGGAGGTCACAGTGATTGACAAGCTTTTGGTGCCTGTAGGAAAGCTGCTAATGCATACACATCACTGGAGAGGCAAGCTCTGAGTACTGACCATGCCTAATAAGAGATGGGCAGCCAGTAGGCTGAACAATGTAACAAGCAAACCCTCATGAGCTTAGGGTGGCTGAAAGACTGCAAATTACATTCTCCATCAATTAGTACCAATTAGAAAGCAGGACTGTAAGACATATCATGCAAATAAAGATCTCCCCCCACTTCCAAGGCCCTTTCATAAAGCTAGCTTTGTTGCCAGTTCTTAGCACACGTCTTACTGCTGCACATACATGCCTGGGCTTCCACGTGAGAATTTGCTGTACGTGTTACCAGAGCAATAAAGTTGTTGAGAAAAGCAAATTGGGCAAGGGTACACAGGCTTGAGTTTCTAAATCCTTCTATAACCTTAGTGCTAAAACTGGGGCTTCATAAAGTGTGACAGACAAAGGAAAGAATAGTCTAAAGCTAGACAAGTCTCCTTCCAAGCAGATCCCACCCTGTGTGCTCACTGCAGCCTTACACAAACACAACCCAGGGCATCACCGGAAGACCAACATCTTTCAATGGCCCCCCATACAGTCCCTAGTAACATTGGGGATTGGGAAGGAGGACCAACACAACTGGGGAAGCAGATGATTCTCCCTTTTTCTAGCTCTTTCTAAACCATATCTTGTGGAGTCAGTGGGTTGATTCTAAGTACAGTTAAAGACAGCAAACTGCTTCTACAAGTATGCTTGTAACAATGGTTTATAAAGTGATTCCATGGATTTGACCTCCTGTATATATGCCTGTCTACTTCTGCAGCTGTTTTAACTTCTCCTTGCAGTATTGAAGGCATGGTGTAACTCATTACATTACACCTCAAGTTGCATCTAAATTCAGCTAGCATTTTAAAGACAGCTCTGTCTGTTTAGCAAAGGAAAAGCAGCCCTATTCAGTGTTCAAATGTATACCTTCAACAAACAGAACTATTGACAAATAATATTGACTATATTTTTCAAGCCTTACTCAATCTCTACACAGGCTGCAGCAATAATAATACAAATGTGATTAAAGTTTCAACAACAGTAGGGAAGGAAAAGAAAATCAGTTATTCTATTTTACTAAAGTCACCTTAGGCACTAGACTTGTAATAAAAATACTATTTTCATCTTAACACTTTCACTAATACAACTCTATTTTACAAAGGAAGTGGCAGCACCATTTACATACAGGGTACTATTACTGCACAAAGAGCTCCTGTTTATTTCTTTTTTTCTTGCAAGTTTCAAGTGAGAAATTGAGGAAAAAAACAAACTACTGAAATCACAGAGTCTTGGTACATTTATCTTCCAAAGAACTATTTCATCTTTTTCCCATTCACCAACAGGTGTCCTTTTCAGTCCACAAAGGATCTGGGGCTTTGTTCAGTATTGGAGACAAGGGGAGCACTCCTATTTTGTGACTGGACTCTGTGGGTAGGGCTTCATCTATTTCATTTCACCTATTGTTGTGAAAGACTTGTGTGCAGTTCAGATGTGATACAGAAACAAAGCAGAGGAAAGTGCAGCAACAAAGTTCCACAAAAGAAAGCATGAATTTGATCCCATGAGTAAATCCATGCCAGAGACAGCAAAGTCAGGGTTTTTTAATATACTTTTAAGTTTTTAAAAAAGGAAAAGTTGTCAGAAAACTTGGCCAGGTAATTATTTTTTGGCAAAACACAGGCATTCCTGGAAAAGCATGTAACATGGGAAAAAAAGGAAGAATAAAATAGGAGTATACCTCTTAAAAGTGAAATTAAGATCTTAAGTAAGTGCCTCAGTTATTTCACAGGCTTGCTAAAAATGCTTTAGGTTAAAGAAAAACAGCATCATGCTTAAACAGAACCATTTGGATATTTTCTTTGAAAGCAAAACCAAACAAAAAAAGGCCATGCCTGAGAAGCATTCTAATATTATAGCAGCTCTGGAACAGAAACTAAATGATACCAGAGTAAGGACTGGTTTTCTCCTTTGAACTTTTAAGTAATGTTCAGCTTGTGTCAGGTGTGATAAAATGAGTGCAACTGTGACAAAGCACAGTGGCTCACTTACCCAGTCTCTCCCTATTTCTCATTCATAGCTTTTTCTTCCTTCTTGGAAAGAGGTGCCTTCCATTCATTTCCAACATGGCACAGAAGTATTTCAGGAGGTAGAGGGACAGGATGTCACCAAGACAACACAAGTAAGCACAAAAGACAGATACAAAGAACAGACTTCTTCAGTGGCACATTTGTCAGATATTTCATAAATCACAGTGTCTTTGTATTACAACAGTAACTGCTCTCTTGGAACGTACTCCGGGTTATCCCTCTCTGTATGGGCTAGTTGATATAGCTTGCAAATTCCACAGCTGGCTTGTCACTGACTACTATAAATGGAATAAACCAAGAGATTGTTCTTCAGTTCTTGATATGCACTGTTACAGACAGCTTTCACAGACACAGACCACATAAGGTATTACCAGCCCTGATTACCAGGTTCAAGATAGTGGCTCAAATCACAAGACCTTCCCTCAAGAAGGTACAAAGGCCTGTTTTCTCCGTGCACTCCACACCACACTGATTGCCATGGACCTGCCCCACTGCACTACCAGAAGCATTCCTGCCAAGGTCACCACCTGACTCTGTTAGTTTTTAAGAGGTTTAAAGCACTTTTTTTTCAAACTAATTTTACCCAATCTAGTTTGACACTGATAAACAATGGGTCAGGTTTGTGATACTTCTCCTTAAAATTCACTTTTACTCCAGTTCCATAGTATAAGTAAACATAAGCTACAAGCAGGTTAGTTATACAAGCAGTCATAATGCTTTTAAGTTTCTGGGTAAGACCTTGGTTTCCCCTTCTCCCAAGTCTCTGGCCCACACTGTAGCATACACTTCAAAATATTTAACTATATTTAGCTGGTAAGCTGGTTTAAAGGTTGTAGCTTATAAAGAAAACTTACCAAGACATAGTGAGGGAGCACAAAAGAACTGAAATAAAACAGAAACCCTTTCCAAAATCCTTCCCATATTGCAGCAACAAATGACAAAACAATTTTGATACAAAGTCATTAAAAAAAAACCAAAAACTGTCATCAATTTCTGAAAATTTGTTAACTAGTTAAGTTTTTATTTCTGCTATATTTTTGTTCTCCAAATCTTGGTTGCTTATTTACATACATGGTGGTCATGTTGGCATAGTTAATTGGATTCACCATTCATTTCTGAGTAATTAATTTCTGGCCTGTACATTAATCCCAGCCTTTGTATCTTTCCCTACATTTCAAGTCTTTGAGTAGCTTCAAACCACTAGAGAAATTTGTCCTTATTTCCAAATACAAAAAACCAAAAATCTGTTCCACGTTCCTTTAGTGTTGAACCCAGCCTAACTTCATAATGCAAAAATAATAGATTTAATTGTTTAATTGATTTCTTGTAACCCTTTGCAGATAGAAATTTCCATGGTTCAGCAAAAACATCACTTTCTAATCACTGGATAATTTAGAGATAAGGGGGATTTTTTATTATTATTTATTTCAGTTATCACAAATCCAATTACAGTAAGCTCATGAGAAAACCAGGAAAACCTCTAAAATTATATAAAATTTTTTTAATATAACAAAAAAAGACATGACTTTGCCCATTACCTGAAACTTCCCCATAGCCACATTATTTAATTCCGGTAGGAGTGTGGCTGGCAGACATGACACAAATACTTATAGAACATATCTATACATAAGCATACTTGTTTTAAATTAAATAAATAAGGTTACATTAAAGGACAAATGATACAAACTGAAGTAGGTATTAATGCCTCTTATGCTTCTGACATTATGAAATGACTCCTGCCTTAATGTACAAAGTGGTTTTGGATGTTGTTTTATCCTATTTATACACTTAGTAACATTTGCACATGTATTTTATTGGGTATTTAAAGCAAGTGGACTAGCTAAAGTAGAATACAAACATATTATCTATGAAGATGACTTACCAGTGTTATTTTGAAAAAGTAAGACTACAAAGACACACAATCAGTTATAGAAATTTGCTCAGATCATTTAACAAATGTTGGTCTGAACCTAAAAATAGCAGCAACTGACTGCAGCCATCACCATCTTCAAACTGAAAAAATACTGTTAACACAATAGGACATACGTACATATAATTCTGGGGAATGTCTTATATGTCTAAATTAACTTTTTAACAATCCTAAGCTTGTGCAATGCACTTCTATTGAACATCTTTTTGTAAAACTCATACTAGTACTTTTCTTAGTTGCTTGGGCCAACTTACATACCCACACACTTAATATTACCTTCCAGACTGCCATTACCCAAACACGTCCCCTCAAAAGATTAATCCATTTTCAAAAACAAATGACTAAATCCAGCTGCCCCTACACAAATGCAATATTGGAAATTTTTTTTCCATTCCACAGTCAGAACAAAAAGTTACTTTCTATATAGGGGAGGTACAAAGAGAAGAAGCTTGGTATTTTATATTTTTCTTGGAGCTTGAAATTTTAGATTTTTAGAAATATGCTCATCCTCTCATAACCATGTGAGTGACAGTAATGACTCATTGCACAGGTCAGTTGCAGCATGTCTGATTCTGACATGGTAGAGCAAGTGACTTATATCGACTACAATGTTTTTGAGACTATCATGGAAAGTCAAAAGGCAGTTGCATGAATTTCCCTTTTTCATAAGGATCAATTAATCAGGTGTTTCTATCAGTCACTTAAATTTGCCTACCATACAGAGAGCTTTGCAATGAAGAAATCTCCTGCAAGTCCCAAAACAAGGCACAATTTAAAAAAAAAAAGCCAAGTGCTTACACGTGAATGCAAAACATATGCCATGGATTATGTCACTGGAAGCAGCATATCCTTGTTTCCAAAGGTAAGCAGAAGGAAATCTCAGTAGTACACCTGCAGACGACGCTTTCTGCAAGAATCGATGCTTCCAGAAAAGCTTGAAAGGAGACCAGAGGCAAGGCCATGTCTTATTTTCTCAGCAAGGCTCTATCCGTTAACAAAGAATGCAAAGCTTATTGTGCTCAGTGCCCATATTCTACAAGTTTGCTGTAATGCTCCAAGGGCTTAAGTGCTCTTATCTGCCAACCCCCTGTTTCATTTCTCCTTTGAAATAAATCCCTTAGTAATAACAAATGAGACTTGCTATTTAGCCTGTATGCAGATGAGGAAGGACAGAGCTGCTTTTACATTTGGCTGGCAAATGACAATCTATAGAGGTAGCATGGACTGTTTAGGGATTACAGACAAAATTAACTAAATGTATCTCCTGGTTTCTCCTCTTCCCCCAATAAGTACTTTAACCCTTATTATAAGAGAGTAATTCCATCACAGTCATTTAAAGTTTCAACTTTCTACATAATTTTGGTGTCTATATGCCTGGACTCAGAGTGGACAGAAAAAAGGAATGAGGAGAATGGTTTCAGATTATATAAACAGTGGCAATTTCTACAGTCCTGCCATAGGCTGTCAAAGGCATAAGTCATTTACAGAGGTCAGGATACCCAGGAATGCTTTTAAGATGTTCATTGTAGCTATTAGAAATAAAAGGAAGAAGGAGCAAAAGCTTAATATAGAAAAAGGGATTTCCTGAATATATTTGCGTATTCCTTAGATGGCAATTTTTAATTTTTTTTTCAGTAAACATAGAAATTACAAAGTTGCAAAAAACATATTGGAATATTTTAAAATAATTTTTAAGCTACAGAAATAGCTTGAGATTTCATGTGGCAAGGGTGCAGAGACCTTTCCTACATCTGTGATTTCTATCATGTGGGGCTTGAAGATAGAGGACATTCACATGTGTAAAGATAATAAAGAATAAGTTCCAAAATGCTGAATTGTCCACTTTAAAATAAATTACACAAGTTTCATCTGCAATTTTAAAGCCCTAATGTTTTGCATACTAACAACTCAAAATTAGTAAATCACTCTTGCATAGTGTATGCACGCTCAGAATTAAGTAACTTCAAAAGCACCATCATTAAGAAAAGTATAAACAAAATTGAGAGATAAACCTGGGGTCACTTTCCTTTTCTTGATTACTTATTAGGTATTAATATAAAGTCTTATGCAGATTATTAACCCAAATTTGTATTCTAGAATTTTTTTCCATTCCTTTCTTTTCCTACAGCACCACTCTGACTTATTATTATATTTATGGGAAATAAAAACATAAAATTTTTGTTTATTCTCCATGCTTTCTTAGTAGACTTCCTAAACTGTCCTTCAATGCACTGCCTGTGTACCAACCTTACTCCCTGCAGGTCATAAGAACTAAAAATATTTAAAGATATTTTCTTGTCACAGTTGGAAAAAACTTCACTTGCTATGTCATTTCAGGCTTTTTTCTTTTTACTTGCAAGACTGTTGACTAACAAGAGTTGTGATTGCTGACACAGACACAAACACCTTATACCTTTGCAGTGAAGAATAGCCCTGTTTCTGAAGAAAAAAAATGGAGAGGAGAACAAGGATGAAGAACTTATTTCCAAAGGAAACTGCTGTTCATCTTACATACACTGGTATCTCTGAAACTAGGATTTACCTAGCTACAAAAAATAAGCACTTTAATTCAGTTTTAAGATGCCCTTTTGTGTATTCCAATATAACATGTAAATAAAATAAATTTAAACCTTAAAGCATCATACCATTGTTTGCTGAGGGACTATGTAAAAAAAAATGGGGGCTGTCAGCTTAACATCAATAGTCTAAATATAAAAGATGCAAATTGGTTCAATAATGGGCTGCAGTGTTAAAAAACAGGCTACATTTCCTCTCAGTCAAAACAGCATATAATATTTTATGAACACAATTCAGAAATTTAAAAAAATATACTCTAAGCATAAGCAAGCAGAGGAACTATGAGGAAGAGGAACTATATTGCTGAAACACCACAGTGTTCTATATATTTCTTCTTACTCAAAAATCATAATTAAAAGGGTTGACTTTAAGAAGTAATATGACAATATTTTAGCTAACAACTTTAATCCTGCCTATATGTGATCTTCTTTCATATGACTAAACTAGAGCTGCCTAATTGTTTCAGTAATATTGTTGTTGTGAATAGACCATGCAAATGATGAGATGTTGAAGCTGAGTCAGTCATTCAATCCCTGCTTCCAGCTCTCTACCGCAGGAAAACTCCTCTAGCCTTTCAGCCTAAAACCGTATGCAGCCACTAATTCTTCAGTATCATCTGGGTTAGTTCATGCACTTAGTAGCATTTTAAAATCAGGGAGATGAAGGTTGGAGTGTAACCACACATGCAGAAAAGCGAACACCACAATTAGATGAAATAATCCCATGAACCTCACTCAGGTGCAGTTGGAACAGCACATCTAAACTACCTTCCATATATGCTATCTAAAGTTTAACACATTAATGTGTTTCCTTCCCTCCATACACTTGTGATTCCTGATAAAAGTCCTGGTCAATCATATTTTATGTTCTCTATTTTGATATCTGCACTTACAGATACAATTACACTATTTGATTATTGAGCACATTCCATCAGGAAAAGGTTTAGAGAAACACATTGGTGACCACTTCCCTCTCTGATCAAATATTATGACTGGATGAAAATACTCATATGCATAATTACCGAACAGCCAGCACAGCAGAAGAATTTTGAAAAAATTGCAAACATTTTTCCTAGCATACTGATCATTATCAGAAATAAATTACAGAGGCTAGATGACTGTCATAATGCTCATGTCAGAAGTCACAGGATATGCAATTACTATGAAGTTACCTTGGCATCAGTATTTTACAGAAAACAACAGGTACCTTCTCTGCATCAATTTCTTAATCTTTTAAGAAACATAAAAAAACTCACTCTCTAGAATGAAATGGCTGGTACTGCAAAAATATTTGTAGCCATATCCACCAGAACAAAATACTATTCCATTCCAGTAAAATTTATGTCTCTAAAATTAAACAAACACCAGATGAAATATCACTGAATCTGCTTCAGGAATTAATTTTGCTGTCAGTACTTAAATCAGATATTGAGGCATTATATTTTTTTCTAATTATTTTTTAAATTATATTGTTTACTTTTTCAGCATTTTCAGTTGGTACAGTGACATCAAAGAAAGACACATTAGTGTGAATCATCCCAATTACACTGGTCTAATGAATAGATTTAGTAATATGTGAGAATTTGACTCATTGTCTTCAATCAAACCCAGACTGTATAGAGAAGGTGAATTAAACCCATAGCCATTAGTTTAAAAGTAGCAGACAATTTTTTATACTAAAGAGTGTGTTTTAAAAGGCTATTATATGCTCCTAGACTGGAAACATCTCATTAGAATGTGTATTTGGGGCTGTCCTAGAATTTTAGTTTCTAAGATTTCAGACATGAAAGCAATCAAGCCTGCACTGCTATATAATAGATTTTCACTTGTGAATATTAACAGACTCTGAACTGTGACACAAATTTGTAACATGTATTTTAAATCTGAAATCGGGTGAAATTTCTCAGTGCAGCAAACTTTCTGAAGGGTGAAAGGATGTAACTGAAGCTGTAAAGCCAGTGCACACTAAACCCTAGCTTTCCAGCAGGGGTGGTGGAAGGGCACAGAAATGCTTTTTCTCCACAGTGAATTAAGGAACATTTTCTGGTCCCCTGAAATATCACAAGCTAACCTTCCTGAAAGCTGCAAATGCAGTGCTTGGGAGTCTGTTTCTCATATTAAAAGGCAAAAATTCATAGTGTGCATTGCAAAGACTGAGGAAAAAAAATCTTCGGAATTGACAGGCTTGCTTCTCTAACAGTGACTCTTCTACACAGCAGATTGTTCAATTTAGTTGTATCATAACTGAGAGGAATGGAGCAGTTCACAACTCAACTACAGACTTCAGCAAACACCACTGCATTGAGACTAATGCTCAGGCAAACCTTTTTCCACAGTCATGAAGGGCAAATGTAAACACAGGCTGCCAGAAGCTAAGACCCTGAGAATCTCTGTGCTTTAACCCAGTTTAAAATAAACACCATAAAGTTAAGAAAAGGATGTTAGCAGACATATTAAAAAAAGGAACTCAATAAATTCAACCCACTCTCCCCCCACAAAAAGCCACAGAGACAGAAATTTCCAGCTCAGTAAGTACAGGCAAAACCAATATTTATTCCGGACTTGGTGCTAAGGTCACAAATGGCAATAACCAGATTTTCTGTTTCTACAAACCTGGAGTCATCTAAAATTCTTGGACCCATTTTTGTTCAGTTTGTCATCCTTTACCACACAAATAGCAAGTCTTAAATTCCCTGAACACTTTTCTCTTCTCCTAGCTAGCTTTGCTCTCAGAGCATTGGAGCTTTTGTCACCTCTCTTTGTGGAACACTGTTTTCAGCTATAGCATATTAAAGATTAAAGATTTCCCATTGCTTTTATTTCTTCCACAGTGTTGTCCTATGCACTCAGAAGAGAAAGAGTCAGTAGCACTTGACATAGAAGTTAAAACTCTGAAGTTAGCACATGCAACTGTTATGTCACATACATTGAACTGGAGCTCCTAAAAACAACAGTTGTGTCATTAATCATTAAGCATGTCCTGCCCACAACAGATAAAGTAAACACTTATCAGATTTTGAAGGAAACCCTGCTCACTTCCATCAACAAGAGTATCATCTTTCCAAAACCACCGAAAATATTACAACCCAGCAAGTGACCTCTGTTGTCATCAGAAGAGTCTAGGCTTCACAGTCACTGGTGGAATTAAGTTCTTCAAAATGTATCCAAAAGCTGAGATTGATGACACCTCCAGATTAATTTCCTGAGTAATTTTCCCCAATTTTTCTTATTCCCATTTCATCAAAATTTGACTCTGGATAACAGCACATTATCACAAATAAGCATGGAGAATCTTTTCCATTTTAAAATATTTTTAGGAATAAAAATGGCAATTGAAATTCCAAATAAGGTAAACGGAACATTATTTCTCAGGAGAACAGAACTGAAAAGGGAAAGCATGAACGGAATAAAAATGCTGGAATCAAAACAGAATTACTTGAAGTATTTATTAACCTGTGAAAGGCATGTGTTCCCAAGGATCATGATCAGACCTACTTTATTCTATTTTGGAAAATATTCTTATAAGCAAATAAAACTGGTTGACCCAAATCTGCTAGTGTCACCCAATATAATGTCAAATCATCACTACAGGGAGACTGCTTTGAAAAAGGATAACACGAGGTCTCTCACAACAAAGCCCTGAATTTTAACTAGATCTTTCCTTGGTATAGGAAGCCACTGACAAACAACAAAAAAACACCAGATAACCACAGCATTCCATAAACTATAGAAATGTATTGAACAGCACAGCAAAGCAAAGAATACTGACATGTTGTAATTTTCATGCTATACGCTGCATGGAGCAAGTGTGCTCTGCAAGGTAAACAAAAAACTTTTTGATTTTGCACTGTAGTCATCATTAAGTGAATTTATCTGCAGCCTCTTCTAAGTGCATTTGCAGAAGAACATCACACAGATGCCTCCAAAATACTTAGCTGTGATAAAACTATAATAATGATTTTATTTTGCAGCTGAGCTAATGTAAGCTGGAATGCAGGCATATAAATCTAAATTGAATTTTTAAATACTTGTATTTAGGATTCCTTTTGAGATTCACAATGAAAACTCAAGTCTGAATTCCCAATATAGAGATTTTATGCTTTTAATAGTCATATTTTTATTTGCTCCTCTGATATAAATTTGGTATTGCTAATATAAATAGGTCCTAGTAATAGAAGAGGGATTACATTTCAACTTGTTAATTCTCTTTATGAAAATAAATTCTGTAATATATATAGGGATCAGTAAGAGTTCCCATGGTAATAAAAAAAAAAAGCCTAATATTTCCCACATATATAATTACTAAAAGAAATACCTTTTGTGCATGCTTAAAATAGCACCCAAGATAGCATTACACCCAATAATTTAAAGTTACAGATATAATGTTGACATGGAAAATCCTGGTTTCATACCTGGAATTATTACTTGCATGCTTCTTTATTTTCCAGATTACAATGCTGAAGTTCTTTTTTTTTTTTTTTTAATGTGCAAACTCTTATTAAACTTACTTACTAGAGTGTCACTGCAAAAGTAGATGCACATTACCTGGAAAACTGCTCTCAGCTGAAAAATATACTTCAGTTCAGCTGAAAAACAGGCCAAAACCACATACACAAATATCTCACTTTTATTACTCCTTTTTTATACTCCACTGAATCCACATGCTAAACCATAAGGAAAGGCAGTTTTTACTGGATATCAAGTTTTTAATGAGAATATTCAGTGCAAGTATTCTGGTCTTTAGCACCATTCATCTCTTCATCATAAAATCATTGTAGGGGTCTAACTCCAGGACAAATTTAGCCTAAGCCTTACTTTCTCCCTAGTTTTTAATAAAAGGAAATGTTTTGATTTTACTAGCCGAGTCTGAGTTATCCGGTTAAGAGGTTTGGAGGTAGATGTGTGTCAGGGTGGGGTGCAGAGAAGGATGTTTGTTTGTTTGTTTGTTGTTTGGGTTTTTTTATTTACATGAAGTCATTTCATATTTTAAGATTCAAAAGCTCTGGCTCAGTACTGCAGACTACTGCTTACTGCTTTGGGAAGGGATGTTTTTTTGCTGGGACTGCTATCTCTTCAGTATATCAGATTTAAGATCATCTGGGTATTTGGATAGTTCCAGTCTCATATTCAGCGTTCAATTACCACAAGCATCGATATACTGTCCCAGCCTACTGGTGGGGGAAGGAATAAGTTAGTGTAATTTCTATTTTACCAGACAGAAAATTGAGAAACAGAAAAATAAGTGGCTTGTCCAAGCTTATGCATGAAGTCTGCTACAGAGTGCAAAATGAAAGAAATTATTTTCAACATTATTCTAGCCAAAGGACCCACAACACCATCCTTCTGTTCTCTTTTGAGTATAACCATTTTAAAAATGAGAGTGTAATATGCACCATGCATATCAAATGCACAAAACTGCATGCTGCAGCAAAGGAGACAGAGACTACAATCAGCAAGAAGCTTGTCTTTTCAGAATGTGCTTTGATACAACCCTCGACCTTAAAAGCATATCAGAGGCAAGAACTCCCACAGTTATGTGAGCTGTCAAATATCCACACATAACCTAAACTTGTTCTGCTAGGATACTATTTTTGTTCACATTGGTTTTATACTTTTTTAAATGTGTTGCCACATTTGTATACGGTAAGTAACAATGGCTCCTCAAACTAAGGGACAGCTAAGAAATACAGTGATGGCAAACAGGCAGTCCTTAAGCATCCTTAGTATATTGAGTAGGCTTAGGGGGACATGGAGCATAGAGTATGCAGACAGATTTGTTTTAGGCGTCCTGGATAAGAAAAATTATCGTAGAAAGGAGCACACGTGTTTAGAAGGTAAAGCTAGTATTTAGAAGGTAAACTTAAAAACCAAAGCAACAGAATGTGAGCACTACATGGGGGGCCTGTTACCCCTAACTGAGCAGTCTTGGGATATGTAGAACATTTGATAGGTAAAAACACTCTTGCCATTTGGGTTACAAGCTCATTAACAGTCAAACAGCAGTGCTGAAAATTAATGATCTGCATCTGACTGCCCAATCAAAATCTGCTCTTCACAACAATATTTATGTTTGAGAATGTACCTAGCAGATGTCCGTTACTGTAGACTATTTGAGAATAACTAATTTTACCTAGAAAGTATTAAAGAAAAAGGAAAATTATGGAGTTCCATTTTTTTGGAAATCCATAATTTGTAAGACAGAAGATGGAAGTATTTGGGCAGAAATGCAAGTGTAAAGTTCATGAAAGCTCTTTTAGATTCAACTCCTCAGTGCAGAACAGAGAAAGCCACATATGATGTTTCACTCTTCCTACAATGATGCACAGCGGCTAATTCATCAAGAACAATCCAGAGGCCTTTACAGCATATCATTGATAAGAGTACACAGAAACAGTACAGTTCTACATTAAAATGTATCAAGAAGCATGAGGGAAATTAAAACAATGTATTACAATTAACACAAAAAAAATCACATCTTTTGGCATTATGCTGACATCAAACTATTTAAACTGCTTAATGTTCAATGATACCACAGAATCATTAACCTAGAGGATGAGGAGATATAGAGATGTTTTCTCAACTCAGAAGGCTTCAGTTGTTTGCCAGAGAAATCTTTCTCCTGTGTGATCTTCATGAGCTGACCTAACTATACTAGAGCATGAACTTTTAGAAAATTCCACAAGATGGGGAGTGTGAGGACAAAACTGCCTTCTGCCTGTACCTTGTGCAGTGCAAAGAGGCCATGGAGAGTGCCACTCCAAAAAATATCACCATTCATGAGCAGGGAAGGATTTCTGTGATGAACATCAGGAAATATTCATTTGACAGCCAATCTCTGTCATTTGCTTATGTACTTCACCAAAGGTGACAGTGAAATTCAAGCAGAAAAACTTGGTAGGTGTAGCCACCACCTTCAGATGCAAGTGGATTCTTGAACAGTCACTAGGCTCTGTCTCAGTTGTGAACTAGTTATTCACAACTGCTGAAAGGAGTTGTGAATATTAGTTATTCACAACTGCTGAGTGGAAAGAAAAAGCTGTTTGTCACTTTTCTTAAAGAAAACTGTTACTTTCTTTGGCTACAAAAAACCAAAGACCTATCAATTCTATTAAACAAAACAAGCACTAGGATCTTGTTATGTGTATGTGAATGTATCTTTACTTCCAAGAGAAAAGTGCTGCCTCCAAGAGAAAGGTGGTTGAAAGCAAAAAGGAGAAATTTAGCAAATGACAGCAGCCAGTATCTCAAAAACAGAGCTGCTGAGATTTACCTCCATGTATTCAGGGTGTAGAGTAATGGCTATTGTACTGGATGGTGTATGGTTTGTAGATCTATGGGGACCCATCTCAACTGAATTCCTAAACAGCTGATATGACAGAGATGTCCATTACCCAATTGGACAGCACTCTTTATTGATCAGTGCTCCACTTAGCAATCTAATTTGTTATTCTTTTGTCTCTGCCCTTATCTACCCTTGATAAAAAGAAAGAAATAATCAGGCTTTAAAGTAGTTAATCCATCTATTAGGCAAAATAAGCAATTAAAGTACCTAAGGCACAGAACTTTTAGAATATCTGCCTCACCTTTCCATACAACAGACAGGC
Organism: Anomalospiza imberbis; assembly: GCF_031753505.1. Lineage (NCBI taxonomy): Eukaryota > Metazoa > Chordata > Aves > Passeriformes > Viduidae > Anomalospiza > Anomalospiza imberbis. The sequence continues at coordinate 40,907,480 of NC_089721.1, read as the reverse complement.
AGAACTGAGAAGCAATCTTAGTATGAAAGAGGAGATAAAGAAATGTTTCAGTCACTACAAACTCTATTTATGTAAAGTGTCATGTTCCTTTAGTAGCTTCTTTGTGAAATGTTTTTGTTTCTCTTGACATATAGTGGGCAAAAAAAGCCAAAACCCCAACAAAGTAAAAGTGACTACCTTTCCTAATTAACCAGAAAATCACCTGGGGAGATGCAACTGCCTTTAATTTGATTTATACAGTTAGACTACAATTGCGCAGTATTACAATACACACATTGTGTGTGTGCTTTATGAGAAAAGCAACACTGCAACATTTACTATTATTCTTCATAGTACACATAAGCACCCCTGTCATAAAGACAGAATCTTTTTTTTATTCCTTCACCAAGTCCAGTAACAGAAAAAATTAAAAATCTTCCAGACCTGAACTGCATAGTCATTAGCAGTCAATGACTTGAACCTCCACTAGGGCCTGAACTGCACTTTGCCCAGGCTTTTCAACATTTTGGTTTAGAAAGCCTTCCATACCCAGATTTCCCCTGAGAAATTTTTTATGATGCTAGAAAGACTGTTAACCAGGGATGAGAGTTCCCTGGCACCTGAGCCACAGACAGAACTATCAAATAACCCTTAATTGCTAGATGACACTGGGTGTCTGAGCTTGAATTCTGATCTCCAAATATTATCTATGCAACTGCCTGCAGAGGTGAGACTGTTATGATAGCAGCAGATAAAACCTATTAAAATGGAGAACAGTGAAAATATCAAGACCCTAACTTTCACCATAAAAACAGTTTATGAGAGAACATAACTCACACAAGTGGCAAGAAGCAATGTGTTCTCTGCTATATCAACACAGCCTAGGATTTAACCTCCTTCTTCACTGAAAGGAGTCATGAACATGGAATAGCATAATTTGAGTCAAAACATTGCATACTCAGGACTCAACACAGTAGCGATTAATAATTCTATAAACACTGCTGGATTGCAAATGTTAATACCAGTATCACACATAGGTTAATTTTAAATTTAGGAAGATGTTTACAGCCTCAATCATCAGCATGAATATTCCAATACAACTGCAGAGCATGCATTTTTCTTTTGCTTTATATCTTCTCCTTTCCATTCATACAATTCTGCTAGAATCTCTGTCTAGTATTGCTCATACTCTAATCTGCTTCAGGATTTATCTCTTATTGTTGCTGCCAAAACCTTCAGATAAGCATGTAAGTTTTAAATTTTTACACACTTAACAACTAAAAAATACAGCAAAGATGTTGAATGCAAAAGGGACCATGAATAAGAATTTCTTAGTAAGCACATAAAATTTTGTTCATTTGGCAGAAAAAGGCAGATACACAGGAAGAGAGAAAAATGGGAGGGTTGGTATCAAATCTAGCTAATGGTTTTCACAGGGCAAACCTGTAACTGACTTCTGGAAACTAGTGTTAATAAGGAGAATCTGGTTAGATGAATCATGGACATTAAGAAATAAAAACTTAGTTTTAGCCAAAGGCTGAAACCTACAAACATGCAACACAGCGCTGCTTAGAACATCTCTCCATCCCCACCCAGTTTCTCTCAAAATTCATTTAGATATTTGTAAGTCACCAGAAAAAGTACTCAGTAAACAGTAAAACAAACATGAAAAGAAAGACTTTAAAATTCATCCATCCATCCATCCATCCATCCATCCATCCATCCATCCATCCATCCATCCATTTTTATTGTGGTGCTACTAATCTCTGTTTAACTGTGAGATCGCCCTATAAAAGTGGACTGTCTACCAGAATGTAAAGTAGAACAGAGCCCTGACTCCCATTTTCTTGTCTTTCTGATGATTTCCTTTTTTTTACTACTGACTTTCTTTGATGGTAATTTAGCCATTTAATAATGTTATTTAAACTTTGTGAAGTGATTCTCCAAGTGACATCATGTAGACCATCATTACACAGTGTTTTAATTTCAGAATTAGAAAGCACTTTTTCTCCCCCTTCACACACACCCTTGCAAAACCACAACTTAAATATCTAAATGAAACACCTCCCCACCCCCACAAATATTCCTGTTTTCTATAACTAAAGTTTCTGTTTGTCCAAGCCTACCCAAATGGACATCTGCTGCAGCCTTCTTGTTATACCTCCCTGGTATTCACTTTGAAAGCTTAACTCAACCAGAAAACAAAAAGGGAGTAAAAAAGAGGGGGGAAAGGAGCATGTTATAACTGGCCTAAAATTTAAATGAGAATGTTTCTAAAAACTGATGACATTGCTTAAAGATACCAGTCACATCTTACTTATTTCTAGCCTTCAAGAAAGCACTGTACCTTTTCAATATCAGCATTTTCATTGAGTCCACAGAAATCAAAACTCAGATGAGAAATGAAGAAATGTTTAACAAAACTGTTAAATGTTTAACAAAACATTATGTTAACAAAACAAAAATGCTTAAGAAAACATTTTAAAATGTTTAACAAAACGCTCTTATTCAAAAATTCATGTCACATTTGAGCTAAAATTTTGCTAATGGTATTTTTAGGCCATTTCTGAAAAAAATCTTCTTTTCACTAAGCACCTCCTTTCTTCTTAATCAAAATAATAGCATTATTTCTATCTGTAGGGGTATAATTCCTGAACCACCACGTTTTGCTCTTCTAGTCTATTTTGATCCTCTGGTGCTTCTACACTTAAAAACAGAGCTGCAACAAAAATGCTTTTCTTCTAATCTCTGCCTAGTTGGTAGAATTTGATGTCTCTGGTATGCTTAATTTGAATCAGTGAAGTAATTTTTTGGATCACTATCTTTTTTCTCAAAATATGGCAAGCAGAAACTCTTAGTGGCCTATTCTAACTACTTACTTCATTATTCTAATTTTTGTTATTAAACTGCAAAACTATGGCTGGTACTAAATATGCAGTGCAACTCTATGAGCAACTCAGTATTTCAGATATTTGTACTACCTCTCTTCAGCATTCATCCATTGCTAGGCATCTTTTTGAGATCAATGGCTCTCTCTTCTTCGCCTCTTCTGAGATAATTAAATACTTCCTTCAGAACAAAATAGGTTTCAGGAATAAAGATAGTTTGGCTGCTAATGCTTCCATATGCTCTGTAATGGGGGAACACAACTCAGTTTGTCAGTTTTACTCCTCTGTAACAATAATTGCAGGTTTTGCACCTTTTAGTGCTCACACTCACTTTGAAGTTTCCTCCCTTCAGGCTTCTCCCCTTTCTGCCCTCTTCTCATTTGTTTTGATATGGCTTGCACATTTCCTGCTATTACAATTAACAATGCACATACAGAAACAATAGCTACTGTCACAACACTCACTGCTTCAAAGCCCTCTCCAACTTGCAAGACATAATACACAGAGAGGACACTAATGAAAAGGCTGAATTTAAAATCCCATTTATCCTGAAAAGGTTGTGCTACATTGAGATGTCCTTGGGAGATTGCTGGGAGACACTGGGGTATCTCAATGTTGTGGTGATCATTTTCTCATCAAAAGAATTATGCTTTTCATGTCTGGACTGTTTAAGGGTGCACACATGCTAATTTAATTTATGTTTTTAGGAGAGCTGAAGCCTTTGCACAGAAAATGCAAGGGGCTATAGGTTGCACTGCATGCACAAGGGATTACCCCTGAATCTTGAGAGCTAATGGCAGAGAGGCAAGATGCAGCAGTGAACATCAGTTCAGTTTTTTGGTAATGTTCTTAATTCAAAATCACCATCCTGCAAAGAAACTATGCCATACACAAGAGGTATTTAAGAAAAATCCCCCTGGGGTTTATAAATATCTTGAAAAGAGTTGGACTGTTTATACCCTAAATAATCAGACTAACCCACACCAAGTACAGGTATAGCCCTACAGGCAGTGGGTGTGCTACTGATGTTTTGTTATTTGAACATCTTCATGCCATCAGTATTCAAAATAACCTTCAAAAAAATTAGTCTGTAGGTTTAGTCGCTTAGTACACTTAGAGCAGGTAGCAGCCACAGCTATTACATGTAATTTCAGACTGAAAGACTCATTAGCTATCTTAGGAGCATGACTAGTTGTTCCACACTATTTTAGGAAGGCTAGGAATTTCTGTGTGCTGGGACAGATGGCCTCACCAACTGAGATGAAACAACAGAGAAAAGGGATTTTCAAAGAACACTATAATTTTAGATACATTTTATACTACAGACTATTGCCTGTGATGAAACAATTCCTGTGCATGTGAGTATAAGCAGAACTACAATCACACACTATCAACGAACTACTCTTTGCAATAACCCCTAAATTCAAAGGTCTTGTAAGTAGATTGAAATAATAAATCTCAAGACACAATAGATCTTAAAAAATACTTACTTGAGAGACTCCAGATCATCTCTAGACTCCATTTATTATTATTATATTCTTAAGTTTGAAGAAAGCAGTGTTGTATGTCCCAGCTCAAAGCTAAGTCTGAGCACTGTTATTTTAGGCCTACATTACACAAATCTCAGTACAATACTGGGCATGTGAAGACTGGTGTAAATGATGTTCAGTAAAGTAGATATTAAAGTACAAGTTTCAACACAGTCTATGCTAAAATTTCTGCTTTTATTAACAACGCTTCTTGTCCTCACCACGCAGACACTTTTCTTCTCAAGTCTATGCCTCAATGAGGTATCAGTCAGAGGCCCTACACTACAACTCATCACTGAAAGAAAGGATGAAAGAAGAAACACAGTAAGAGAGTGTACTTTATATCTCAATTCTTCCATTTTCTTAATAATTTTCTTCTGAAAGAGCAATGCTTTTGCAAGACTCAGAAGCAGAGCAGCAGACTAGAAAATACCTAAGATATCTCAAATTTATATGCACTTCAAGTAGGTATCATTTCCTCCTAGGAGTGGCAAGATAGCATTCTTTACTGTCAATATTTGGAACTGAAGACTTGAATTCAAATTGTCTTCCCTCCTCCCTTCATTCTGTTTCCCTCACTCTCCCCCCATCAACAAAAGGGTGAGTGTTGTGAGTTTGTTCATGTAACAAACTTCAATGGAACTCATTCAGAAAATATATGTATGTCTCACACATAGATTCCAGAGGGACCAAGTGTTAAGACAATTAGAAGGGATACTAAAGAGCAAATTCAATTTTTCATTTGTGTACTGCATGCCAAAGGAAGGAAGGAAGGAAGGTTGGAAGGAAGTTCCGAAGTTCGGAAGGAAGGAAGGAAGTTCGGAAGGAAGGAAGTTCGGAAGGAAGTTCGGAAGGAAGGAAGTTCGGAAGGAAGTTCGGAAGGAAGGAAGTTCGGAAGGAAGGAAGTTTGGAAGGAAGGAAGTTTGGAAGGAAGGAAGGAAGTTTGGAAGGAAGTTTGGAAGGAAGTTTGGAAGGAAGTTTGGAAGGAAGATTGGAAGGAAGTTTGGAAGGAAGTTTGGAAGTTTGGAAGGAAGTTTGGAAGGAAGTTTGGAAGGAAGTTTGGAAGGAAGGAAGTTTGGAAGGAAGTTTGGAAGGAAGGAAGGAAGTTTGGAAGGAAGGAAGTTTGGAAGGAAGGAAGTTTGGAAGGAAGTTTGGAAGGAAGGAAGGAAGTTTGGAAGGAAGGAAGGAAGTTTGGAAGGAAGTTTGGAAGGAAGGAAGGAAGTTTGGAAGGAAGGAAGTTTGGAAGGAAGGAAGTTTGGAAGGAAGTTTGGAAGGAAGTTTGGAAGGAAGTTTGGAAGGAAGGAAGTTTGGAAGGAAGGAAGTTTGGAAGGAAGGAAGGAAGGAAGTTTGGAAGGAAGGAAGTTTGGAAGGAAGGAAGGAAGGAAGTTTGGAAGGAAGGAAGGAAGGAAGTTTGGAAGGAAGGAAGTTTGGAAGGAAGGAAGGAAGGAAGTTTGGAAGGAAGGAAGTTTGGAAGGAAGGAAGTTTGGAAGGAAGGAAGGAAGTTTGGAAGGAAGTTTGGAAGGAAGGAAGGAAGTTTGGAAGGAAGGAAGGAAGTTTGGAAGGAAGTTTGGAAGGAAGGAAGGAAGTTTGGAAGGAAGGAAGGAAGGAAGGAAGTTTGGAAGGAAGGAAGGAAGTTTGGAAGTTTGGAAGGAAGGAAGTTTGGAAGGAAGTTTGGAAGGAAGGAAGTTTGGAAGGAAGGAAGTTTGGAAGGAAGGAAGTTTGGAAGGAAGGAAGTTTGGAAGGAAGTTTGGAAGGAAGGAAGTTTGGAAGGAAGTTTGGAAGGAAGGAAGGAAGTTTGGAAGGAAGGAAGTTTGGAAGGAAGGAAGTTTGGAAGGAAGGAAGGAAGTTTGGAAGGAAGGAAGGAAGGAAGTTTGGAAGGAAGGAAGTTTGGAAGGAAGGAAGGAAGTTTGGAAGGAAGGAAGGAAGTTTGGAAGGAAGGAAGGAAGTTTGGAAGGAAGGAAGGAAGGAAGTTTGGAAGGAAGGAGGGAAGGAAGTTTGGAAGGAAGGAAGGAAGTTTGGAAGTTTGGAAGGAAGGAAGTTTGGAAGGAAGTTTGGAAGGAAGGAAGTTTGGAAGGAAGGAAGGAAGTTTGGAAGGAAGTTTGGAAGGAAGGAAGGAAGTTTGGAAGGAAGGAAGTTTGGAAGGAAGGAAGGAAGTTTGGAAGTTAGGATGTTAGGAAGTTAGGAGGGAAGGAAGTTTGGAAGTTTGGAAGTTTGGAAGTTTGGAAGTTTGGAAGTTTGGAAGTTTGGAAGTTTGGAAGTTTGGAAGTTTGGAAGTTTGGAAGTTTGGAAGGAAGGAAGGAAGGAAGGAAGGAAGGAAGGAAGGAAGGAAGGAAGGAAGGAAGGAAGGAAGGAAGGAAGGAAGGAAGGAAGGAAAAAGAAAACAAGAGACAACTAAAAGCAAGATGACATCTGGCTGTTTCTTCTCAGGAGAGATCCAAGATGAAAATAGCTGGGGCTCTGAAGAGCAGAATCAGCATGCACTTGCAAAGATGTCTCTTCAACACAGGTGTTCTCCATCTCTCACCTTCCTAAGTACAAAACTATCTTGCACATATAAAAATAGAAGACATGAATAAAAAAGATCACTCTCGCAAGTAGCATCAGCAATTCTATGATTTATTTTAATGTGTCCACATAATGCTATTCTCCACTTTATCTCTGCACCTAAATGGTGGTGAGGAAAGGGAAGGAAGATATTTTAACCAGCTGTTTCATAGATTTTATTAGGAAAATACACATGGTATTCAGGTATATTAATTGCTCTGGACTCTCTATTTTTTAAAATTTAGGACCAAAGATGTTTGAGCATGGCCTCCTCAGTCATTTAAACCACAAAACAACAAGGCAAATTGCACAGGTGATTCATCTACTTCTATAGTGGGAAGTGAGCTACTATTCTGCAGATGGGAACAGGGTATCTGGGATTACCATTAATTTCTTTATTCATTTTTTCCTCATCATTATTACAATCCTGGCACCAGAACTGAACACTAACTTATAGAACTAACTACTGCAACTGAGAAATACATAAGATCTTTCAGCAAAGACATTTACATTGAAAGTAGCACTGGAGGCAACATCTACAAAGATATTCCAGTATTTCCCATCTATAAAACACAATTTTTCATATCTTTCTTATTTTTCTAACTTCTCATCATTTGAATTTTTCTGTTGGTTGTTTTAAACAGGAAAAATATCTGGCATAGTGTCATAGTTTGATGCTGGCGCAAGGCCAGTGCCCTCATGAAAATGCACCTTCCCCAAATAAATGCTGTGAGATGCGAGCAGGAACAGAGCAGAGCAGGCCCAAGCTTAGAAATAAAGGAGAAAGAACTTAATTAAGCTACTACTACTATGATAAAAGACACACACTAAATCTGGAATTAAAACCCTTCAAAACACTCCTCCTCCCCCCACCCAAACTCCAACAAACCACAATGAAACACAACTTGGACCCTCAATCAAGTCATCACCCTTCAGACAATCAATTCTCAGTCCCTCAAGGGAGACAGGAGTCTCTCTTGCAGCATAGACCCCCAAGAAACACAATTGCCACCTCTTGTGTTTCCATGTCCCACATTGGCACCGCCTGGAGAAAATCTGCCAGTTGACACTCTCTTTTCCATGTCACAGTGCTCTCACTACTGTGCATGGACCGAGACTGCTCACAGGGCTCTTTTAAGGATGTTTTGCCAAGGACCAAAAGAAACAACAATTCAATTTTTCATTTTGGGACCACAGTTCCCCCCCATTTTTCTCCCCTGGGGCCGAGGGTCCAAGAACAGAGATCATCTTCTTCCTGAAGATAGAGGATATCACCACACCCTCCTCAGCTTTTCTCTGTTCACTCCATTCCTGTGCTGGTAGTCGCTGAAGCAGGTCTCTTGGCTTACCATTGCATCTCTCTAAAAATGCAGTCTCTGTTGCAGGAGAAATTGGTTCAGTCTATGGCTAACAAAAAAAGTCCGGCCAAAAGCCACTCCTCCCACCTAGAATTTCTTCTTCTAACATTTCAAGTCCCAGACTGTCTCTCTTCTCTTTCAAATCGAGGAGGAGTAATATTTCACAAAGCTTTCATTTCCCAGGAAAGTGTTAAAAGTCTCGGACTTGCCGCATGGCTGAAATCTCTGTCCAGAACTCCAGCTCCCACAGCTGGGCACCTTCCCCCCACTTTTCCTTCTCCTCTGCTGGCAAATTTCCAGGTGCCGTCAGGTTCTCTGTCTCTTTCCTTCTGTGGGTGGGGGGAAACAAAGTCATTTCAGATTCTAACCACCCTTCCATCCGGTGGTGGGGCCGGCCCGGTTCCAGTCCCTTCACACCCTGGCCTACCTCTCCCAGGCTGCATGGCTTCCCCTCCCTCACCCAGCCCGTGGCTGGGCAGGGGAGCTCTGCACTGACCAGAACCAAAGAGAGAGTTCCCCTGGGAGTTCTCTACTTTTAACTCCCTGTGTTCTCAGAGACTTGTCCGTGCTTTCAGTGGTCACTCCAGGTGCCAATATCCAAACCTGACCATGGATTGGTTTGACCCCAACTTCCTGAAAAAATTCACTTCCCTGTCAAACCATGACACATAGGACAATACAGCTGGGAAGGCAGAAGGAAGGATAGCAGAGTCCATGCCCCTTAGAAAATGCTTCCCTATAAAGCTTGGCATGGAGACTCCCAACTCCACCACTACCCTGCTGTCAGAAGATATCAAAGCCCATCAGCAAATCCCTCCCTGTGTAGTGTTACAATGCAAAAGATGACAACTTGCTGCTGTTACCATTTATTCAGCTAGCTGAAATAACAGAAAATTATGGAGTGAGCTACAAATGCCGGCATTTCCAATGATCCCCGACACTTTGATTTGTTATGGAAAAAGATGCATGTGAACACTTCAGAAGAGTGTTAAAAATATCTGTCAGGTAGCAAAGTCGAATTTTCAAAGTCATGAAATGCTGAAAAGTTGCCATTTTACCTTGGTTTCAATCTGCATCTACTACAATACAGTCCATAACAATGTGATCATGATACTATTTGTTCTACGGGACTCCTGCATCATTAACTCAGAATGAGAAGAGTCTGTTCAAAGAACAGTTAATTTTTTTTTTTCAGGAGAAAGTATTTCAATTAATAGATCTGAGGGTATTTTTCCCATTTAAAAAAGTCTTGCAACAAAAAATGTCAGAAGCTTGTTACTCTTACTCAAGAATTTATTTAGGCTGCAAATATTGACAAATCTCATATTTAACACTCCTGTCAACTGAAGGGTATTATTAACTGTATGGTACAGAAATGGAGTTGAAGCAGAAAAAGGTTAATGCAAGAGTGATCCACAGTTTGGGCCTCCTGATTTACAATGGTTCAGGGTGTTTAGCACTTTGTCACTCATGTTCAAGACATAATTCCCATTGACTACAATTGCACCTGTGAGAATTCGCTACTTTTGCAGATCAGACCCTGTAATTTCAACTCAAGCCATACAGCAAATCTGGAAAAAGCAGTTAGCAATCATCTGCACAACATCTAGGTTAAGCCATTTGCCTAAAACCACCACAGAAACTTTTGAAAAAGTTGACTTCACTCAATAAATCATATTCTTCCTATGCTCACTGCATCCTGAGCACTGGTAGAAATTGGGTTTTAGAGATAACGTAGCCTATCACTGTGCCACTTTCTGTCCAAGAGGATGCTCCTGCAACTAATTCTACTTTCTGAAGGAAATCACTAAAATAATAAATCATTCAACAGCAAAATTTCTAACCAAAGCAGCATTTTTACTTTTAAAGAGAAGGACCCAAGAATCCTTCAGATAACCTCAAGCAATTGGCTATGACTATTAACCTTTGTGAAAAGTCCTTAGATAGTAAGGTGAAGAAGAACAGTAAAAGAGTTCAAACAACAGGGATAGCTAAGACATATGGGAAAGAAGACAAAGCGAATTTGGTTAGATGACTAATTTCTTTTATTTTTATCCAGGTCAAACTAACTAACAAAACGTAGAAGACATAAGGGAAAAAAAGCTAGCTGCATTAAGAACACCTATCAGCATATATATGGTACTTTACAGGTATAAACTGCTTTTAAAAACTAACTAATTAATCCTCATAACCTCATATTCCCGTCTGATGCAGACAAGTATTATAAACCTGCATTTTACAAGAGGAAATTAGGGCACAGAGATTAAAAGCTGCATTTCCAAAATGTCCATTAATTCTGTGTGTCAATCTGGAGTGCTCAACTTGAGACACTGAAATAGAGGACATAAGATATTCTGAGGACCTTCAACTCCTGAGAAAGCCAGCACTAGTCATAAAGAAGGCATCTGAGAAAAATATCTGAAGTTTGGTGTGATAAAAACAGAGAGCATTAGAATTTAGACACAGGTTTTGAAGAGATTGCTATTAATATACACAAGTTTGAAGCAGAGCTGGACCTGATAATAATTTAAAACTGAATTTAATAAACATTCATTAAGGCAGCTAAGCATTGAAATAACCTCTGAATGAAGCACTTGTGCTAGGCAAATAATGTAACGAACAGAGAAGGAGGTCCAGGGAGAAATTAAGTGGGCTAAGTCATAGCCAGTCAGGAGAGTTCATCCAATGCAGACTGAATCTGGTAGTTGTTGAGTTAAAAATGCGGGCAAGGGGGAAAACCTCAATACTTGTACACACAAAAAGCCTTTCTACCTCTATAGAGCACAGCAGTAAGGAGTACATAGGTCCTGAATTTGGCATCCACAGCAGCCTCCTGGATTCCCCTCTGCTGGTTAGACCACAGATGAGCTTCTTCCTCTGCAACCTGTGTGGATATCAAACCACATCCAGCTCTCTCGACACATGAAAAGATCCACTCAGAGATTCTTGTGATTACTTGCAGAACTCTAGGTTTTAAAACAGGCAAAACAAATGTTTGGAAGAGAGAATAGACTGGGGGGGCTGTGAATTTCAAAAGTAATTTCTTTTAACCTTCTGAAAACTCAACTTCAGATGAAGACAGCACAACTTCTTGAAGGAGTATATTTTCCTATGGACAGACACATTTCCTAAAAGTCACACCCAGAAAATTAAAATCTTCTCTTAATTTTTAAAGTGTGGCATCACACAAGCTTGCCTATGATATCATTGGCGTCACACAAGTTTGTCCATGACATCATTGGTAATGAATGCTCTCCAACAAAGGCAGCTGATAGTGTGCAGCAACCTGAATGCCAGGCTTGGAACATATATTCTTCCCTTCCCAGTAAATGAGGAAATTTAGAACCATGCATTGAACCCGTCACATTTCTTACTGCATCAAAAACGTGTCTTCCTCAAACATTACCTGTCTGTCAAGGCATCAGGCCTTGGCATGCCAAACAATGCATGCCTTTTGTGATCTCAGCTGCTAGCCATGTATATTTACTGCATCAGCTACTGTATCAAAAGCTTCATCTTTGTGTCTCTTCAGTAGAACATGAAATATAACTGTTATCAAAGAGGTTAAGGAGATCAACTTCCTTTTTGGCATAAAGAAGAAAACCATTATGGAAATAAAAGTTCCATGCTGCAGAAAATATTCATGCCTGTGTTAAATCAACAACTATGTATGGGATTTCTGGTTTCCAAAGGAAAAACATACAACTTTTTCTAAGCACATTTCTTAGACCAGTCTTGTTTGTAGAGCACTGAACACAGTGTGCTCCCTCATCTGCCATTCTGACCAGGACATTTCACAACAACCCCTCTTACCCCCTCCCCAGTCCATTTACAGAGCTTACAAAGAACTAAATTTCTGCTCTTAGCTCTCAATAAAAGAGAATGTCTGCTTTCAAGCCCTGTCATTTCTTGGAAGAAGGACAGGTATTTTATCTCAGCAATTCTTACTGAGTACTGCATCATTCCAAAGGCCATTGTTAATTACTTAAGGCTGGGGTCAGAAACCGGTGATTTTAAAGCCACATGTGGCTCTTCAGGAGCATGTGTTTTACTTTTCAAATCTTTGGCAGCAGCCCACAATTTTTGACAACCCACAAGCACAAAAGGAGGGGTTTTTTGGCAAGAAAGAGCCTTAATAGCTGTGTAATAAACACAGCTTCAGAAGTTCTCTTCTTTATCGGCTAAGAACAAATCAAACTTTGGAAAGTCAATTTTGACAAGTAACATATTATCTCTAGCCTGCCATTAACTTTGCTGAAAAATTGATATGCACACAAGACAAACAACAAAGTAAATCATCATAGCATCAGATTGATAAAACAGAAAGCAATACTCCTAAGGATTTATAATTCTGCATGGTAGGGATTTCGTTTTGTTAAAAAAAAAATTACCAGCAACATAAATGTTCCTTCCCTGATGGCATTATAGACTGGTTTGCAGCAGAGACATTTCAGTACAGACTCAATCTTTGTCATCTTTTTGTCTTATATTGAATAGTGTTTCTCCAAATAAAAACAGAGTAGCCTACACACACACACACTGATTTTTCTTTCCTCCTATAACATTCTGGGACAGTTAATGACTGGAAATTAGTGGAAAATGGAGGGGCCAGAACAGGAGAGAACAGTTTGTAAAAGCTGCCCTCCAACATTGGTACTGCTGTTCAATTAATCCTTGTGATCAATTTGGTTGTCTCTGGAACATCTGTTCACAAGCTGACAAATGATGAATCCCATCTAAGAATCCATAAGCAGAAAAACAGCAGTCTGATAAACAGCTAATAGAAGAAATATATGCACCTTTCATAACAAAGACAAATCACTCATTCTCACTAAGTGCTTCCAACAGGAACACTAATTCTGTATTTATTTGCAGAGCATATGTACTTTGTCCAAAGCAGTGCATTAAAAAATATCTCCAGCAGCCAATTGGTTTGATTACATTACTCTTCCCCAGTGTAACAACAGCTCTGAAACAATAACAATATTAAAAGAGCCTCAATGAAACAAAAACACTTCAGCAATGTTTTGTGGGGCTTAATTTTCCCATTTTGCTGTGGAGTAGGGTGATTACTGTATTGAACATTTTCTCCAGGAAATACCCACAAAATATCAAGATCACCCAACAGAGGCTTTCACACACTTTCTCTTAAACATAGCAGTTATTTTAATTAATAACTCCAAGACTATACTGCAGGATTCTCTTTGGTTTAGACCTAGTCAGGTGATTTTCTTGATAGCAGGGACACTAGGTAAATTGCAATGCTCTTCCCAAGCCAAATAATGGTCTTTTTAAAGCTAGGATGTTGACGAATGGTTATTTGCCATGGCCTAAGCAAGCACAGAACACCATATCTATTCTTCCTTCTGTTCTCTCAGGAATGATGAATGGAAAAATGAAGTAGGAAGTGCTGGAGACTAGTCTGAGCTGAAAAATCTAGCAAATACAGGAAGATTGTTTTAATCAAACTGAAAAAAAGCAGCCCTGTATTATTCTTCTAGTTCTGTCCTCTGGCTGCAAATATAGAGCATGGGAAATACTGTACTGCATTTCTCTGTCTGAAAATAGCACAATCACCCTTCACACTCTGACACACACAAAAAAAGGACTCCTTTAACACAGGTAGTTTAAATCCTGACTTATAAGTTATGACATGCTTGTAAAGTCAACAAAGATGCTGTAGTGCACACTGATAATTTAGTTTGCAAGTGCAAAGTAATATTTATCTTCCTTGGAGTAGCTGGATGACTTATATCCTACCATCTAGTGCCCATACTATGCATATTCCACACCGTAATAGTTACTCACAGACAATGGATAATATAAACTAATTATCAGATATGCAAGTTTTCATGAATTTAACAGGAATATTTATAAGATCCAATTAGCTGTTTCCCACAAGGTGGACTGCACTGGCCACTAAGACTATGCACCCCTCTAATTCTAACATGGATTCAGGTGGAGAGGCTTAGAGATGAGTTCAACATGCCACTAAGGTGGTCGTGGAGAACCTCAAGGAGTGAACCCATGTGAACTGTGTGATAGGTGACCCATACATGGGTCAGGGCAATCTCTGGTATGAACACAAGCTGCAGGAGGAAAAGATAGAGAGCAGCCCTGCACAGAAGTTTTTGGGGATGCTGGTGGACAGAAAACTGAACACGAGCCAACAAGGCGCACCAGAAGCCAAGAAGCAGGTTGAGGGAAGTGATTCTGCCCCTCTGCTCTGCTGTGCTCTGCTCTGGTGAATTCCACCTATAGTACAGAGTCCTGTGCTGGAACCCTCAGCAAAGGAAAAACACAGACCTGATGAAGCAAGTCAAGATGTGAATCCCAAAAAATAAGAAGGGTGAAGACCTCCTGCTGTGAAAAAAAAAAAAAACTGATAGAATGGTGATTGTTCAGACTGGAGAATAAAATGCTTTGGAGATACCTTATTGCAACCCTTCAATATTTAAAAAGAGTTTATAAGAAAGATGGGCAAAGGCTTCTTAGTAGAGCCTGTGATAGGACAATGGTTTTAAATTATAGGGGGAAAAAAGGCAGATTCAGACTAGATATAGGAAGAAATTATTTACAAAGAGGGTGGTGAAACACTGGCAGAGATTGCCCAGAGGGGCTGTGGATACCACAATCCTGGAAACATCCAAGGTCAGGTCAGATGGGGCTCTGAGCAACTTGCTCGAGTTGAAAATGTGCCTGATCATTGCAGCGGACTTGGAATAGATGGCCTTTGAAGGTCTCTTGCAATCCAAACCATTCTGTGATTCTTTGAGTGCAGAGAGATCACTGTTCAGCAGACTTATGGTGCTGTGTAGCAGGCAGGCAGTCTCTGGGGGGCAGTCATCTGCCTTGACCCAGTGTCTCTACTTAGGTAAAATTCTGCAAGCACCACTTTTTTCATGCTGGATGGGCAAGTTTCTGCTGTGGTCAGAAATGCCTTCCACGGTATGATCTTTCAAACACACACATGGAGGAGCAGAAGATGCAAATTTTGTGTCACCAGCATCAAGAACTGTACTTCTTTTTATATTTTCACTGAAGTAAGAGATTATGCAGTAAAGGCATGAGCCCTGGTATTTCTTGAGACATGGGACTATGGAAAATTCAAAGATCTTAGCTGCTGTAGCAGTTCAGAAGTGATACAGAAGTGGTTAGAAGCAACACACAATTACATCAAGAAGTTCGTCAAGCCTCAAGTGACAAAACATGTAAGCTCCCGTATCAGCTGACACACCTTGCTAAATACAAGAACTAAGTTGGTGGTCTTCATCCATGGAGACAGGTACCTACACAGGAGGTTCACAGGAGCTACCATTTCTTTTTCAAGAATTCTAAGTACTGCTCATAATCTTCTGTAAAGAAGTCAAGATATGAATAAACTTAGCTACCACTTCCCTGATCCAAGTAAGTGCTTTAAAAGCCAGACATAAAAGCTGTTCAGTGAGCTGAACCTTTTGTTTCAGTATTTGGGATAAATGTAGTCTGTGAATATAAAGTAAAATTCAAGAACACCTCTTGCAGCTTCATCTAAACCCACCAACCCACTTCAGAGATACTTGTAGAAATATGTCAACAGTTGGTTAACTTTTAACAAACTTGGCTGTACACACAATAAATGTAGGCATGCAAATAGTAAACCAGTTATTCCTGTTGTGACAGAAGTCACAGCTGCAAGTTGGGTATGCAATTTTATATAGAGTTCCAAAATCCTAACAGAACTGGGGTTTAGATGGCAGAGCAGTTAGATGCATTTAAAGAGTTTAGCACATAAGGAAACCATGAAATTCTTCGGAGTCTGCTTGTATATTTTAGCATTGATTAGTGCCAATCACATAGTTCAGTGCTCTTCCATAACAACTTGAACGTGACTTACTGAAGTTATTTCAAAGTTATTAAAATAGATGAGTATAGCACTGCATAGTTACAGAGTTCTCTCTCATTACTATTACAACTGAAATTTCCATTACACAGATGATATTATGCTAAGATTGCATTGGTACCCTGCTTTTCTTCCAACCCCAACATCCTGTCTATTCTCAGTCCTCAAATAAAATTGTTTCAAGTTTGTTTTGGTTTTTTTTCTTGTATGAGGTTAATATGGATTTTCTTTTCCTGCACACTAATAAATTTCTCAAAACTAAAAAAAATTTCTGTGAATGGGAATTAGACTTCTACGGAACAATTCACTAATAAAATATTTAAGAATTCCTGGAAGAACATAAGCTGGTTTTATTTCTTCTCCAAAACAGGGAAGTTCAAGTTTGGTAGTGTTTATTTGTTTTTTTTTAAAGGCAGATTTAAGGAAACACTACTCCCTTTAGTGAAGAATGACAGGACAATGCTATTATTCAGGCTTTGGCTTAAAACACAAACAGCAAGGGCTTACTTTGCCTTTCTCCTACCTCATTACATTTGTTACCACATTTCACTATGGTGGGATTCCGCTCCTGCCATCACTGTGTCACAAAGGCACCTGAAGTCATTACTCACTCTGTTAATCAGTAATATGAATGGGGAAGAAGGGCCAGAACCTTTTCACATTACAGTCCCATATTGCTCAAGGGGAAATAAATAATCCAAGTGTTGAAAGAGGATGAAATATAAAATGCCCTCTTTATAAACTTAACTTAAAAGTAAAGTTGTCACTTGTTTCTAAACCTTAGCTACCCATGCAGACTGCATCATCCATAGTCCTTTGTACTTCCAGAGCAATTGCTACTAAGTATTTCCGTTATTTTCCAAAGCCCATAAATATATGGAAGTACTTAAATACAATTGTGTCAAATTTAAGCAGTGTGGCTTCCCCTAGTTTAGCATAATTTCTCACACAAGTCCAAGCAGCAAAGTTTGACCATAAGAAGCCAATTTAGTTATGAATACAAAATGTGTTTATTTTCTACATTCTGCAGAAATGTAAAGAGTTTCTTCCTC
Organism: Anomalospiza imberbis; assembly: GCF_031753505.1. NCBI lineage: Eukaryota > Metazoa > Chordata > Aves > Passeriformes > Viduidae > Anomalospiza > Anomalospiza imberbis. The sequence continues at coordinate 40,890,248 of NC_089721.1, read as the reverse complement.
TTTGTCTTACAAATGAACAAGCTAAAGGAAAATGTTGTAATGGTAAAAGCACTGAGCTTGCATCTCCATTCCATATATTTACAGCACAGTTTTCTTGCCTCCTTTGTAGTCTAGTCGGTCTGTTTTATTCTGTTCTACTGGGCAATGTAAAAACCACTGTGCAGTTCAATACCTCTGTTTCTGGGAAAAATTTTCACAGCTGTCCAGGAGGTAAGAAATGGCATTTCTTTTACAATAAGGAAAACTAATATATTACATCAATGTAATTCAGGGAGAATTGAAAACAGACTCGCATGTTTGTGAAGGACAAGACCAACACCCATGCCCACTACCTTTCAGAATAATCACACCAAACTAAACTATAAACGTGCAGCTTAAATCATGACACAGGGAGAGCCTCAAATTCCTGTCAGACAATACATCTATCCATTTTCCCTACAGCTCACAGAAACCCTTATTGTTACCAGCAATGTTTTCCTCTTTTTATTGTGTAGCCAAAAGTTGCTCCTTCAGTACAAATTAATAGCACACTTGGGATAGGAAGGCCTTTGCGAGACCATTACAGGATTTCAACACCATTTATGTCATCACCATGTGGCGCCTCCTTCACAAAAGGGTAGGGCAGCAGGTTGTGCCCGTGTGCTTGGACAACTGTAATGCTGCAGATTTCATTTGTATACCCAGATAGAAGAAACATTAGCCTTTACTGGCTTTAAAAAAAGGTCAGTGTTTGATTTAATAAATTCCCTGCCAAGAAAGCAGACTCCATTCTCAAAGGTTTAACACTAGTACTCACTGGGTGGCTGGGTGTCTTAGAGCATTGCTAGCAAGCTACAAAGACTTTAACATCTGTGGATTTCCCCAGTTTGAAACCAGCCCAATTCAGCCGTTTCTATACTTAGCAGTCTCTGTAAATATATGAGAGATGAGTTTGGCAAGCCTCTGTTCCAGCTCTGCATTACAAACTCATCACAGTGTCCTTTAAATACAGAGGTTAAAAACCCACCTATGGGGAAATGCACATTTTAAATTCAAGTTAATAAAACTGTCTTCTTCTCTCTGTAAAACATACTGTAGTTTTGTTGCTTAATATCGAAACCTTTGCTTATTCAAGCAGTCCTATTGACTTACTTCAGAGAAACGACTCATATGGATTCAGTCATTCATACACGTGCTAAAAAATTTGCATGATGAGGCTATAGAGACTAAATGAGAAGCAGGCTGTCAAAACAATAATTTTAAACTCAAGTGCATAACACTGCATGTAATTGTATGTAAAGCTGAAAGGAAAGCCTTGCAATCTCAAAGAAAATTGATTTAATAAATACTATAGTAATAATAACATCAGCAACTACACAAGTGCAGTACTTTCTAGTTTCAGAACATCACAGAAACAACAAATCATACTGATCAGAGACAGTACCTATGTGTGGTAGGTATTTGTTCATAAGTCCTTTGAATGGAAGGGTTACTGTCTAATTTTTTTCCAAGCAGATTATGGCCCATACTCATGCATTGAAATTATGTGCAGATGCTACCCTTTTGTCCTTGACCTCATGAATCTTAAAAACAAATAACTAATAAAAAATGTATTCATTACAGTAGCAGTGTGTATTCACTCCAATCCATCTAAAAAAGCAACAAAACTCAGAACCAAATATATGTGTTGGTTTAACCTCCATAAATACTTTTTTCAAGTGTTATTTCTTTGGTAAGACTTCATGTCCCAAGGATGATTCATCCCTCTCTAAAAAAAGTAAAAATCAGGATAGACTTTACCAATGAAAAACAATGACATTCTGTATGCACTCAAATATCATTGCGCTGATGCAGTATTTTAACACTGCTCTCTGTGCCACATCTGAGACATGGCTCCTGGTTGTCTGCCCTAAAAGTCAGGCTGTTACCAGCATGCAAGATGTGTGTGCTCCCTCTGTTGGCTATCTTGCTCTTTGGTAGGAAAAAAAAATCACATAAAAGGGAAAATAGGCCTTACTGGGAGGGAACACTATTTTAAGCTTTTGGCTAGTACATGAAAAATTATCTCATATGAAATGGATAATGAATTTAGAAAGAGAGAAAACACACAAACAACTACATGGCTGAACTTCACCCAGCACTTGACCAGGCCTTAAATTTTCCAAGCACAAATATCTGGTCTCAGAGTTTTCTCTTTGTAATGAATTGGTGACATGTATTACTAACACTATCAGGTTTAGGCATGCAAAAAAGATGTCAAAGTACTAGTATATCAAAGCACAAAAACCACTATGAAAAACTATGCAGCTGCTTATTTGCTTGCAAATGCCAAAGTTAAGCCAAAAAAGCAGATTTGGAAAAATACTGAAGTATCTATGTATATTCATAGTATTTCATACCAAGAAACCTAAATCAAAGTTTCAAATTCTTTAACAAATATCCTTTTAAAAAGTTTTAAAATAATTCATACTTAGGAGAAGTAAACACCAACAGCTATTTCATTCAGCAACAAGAATCAAGCAATTATTCCTGCTTGGTAATTACAAAGACTCGAAGTGGTGATATTGGTCATAGTACTGCCTACATAGTACTTTCGACAGGTGATTAACTTGTATGATGCCAGCCATTCAGACCTCTTTACACAGTAGCACCATCAAACAACTGTATTGCAAGCACACAAGAAATGCAGGCACATCTCATGCTAAGACCCTTCGCCCAGGAGCTTTTAAACCCAGCAGAGTTCTTCATCAGGGGAAAAATAAAACAGGGAAAGACTACACAGGCCTCTCCTGTGAGAATCAACAAGGATCTCTTGCAAGGCCACAAGTTGTTAAACAAAAACATATTAGGTAACAACAAGGCTTAGTGAGCCAGTGACTTATTAGGCAACACAGGGGTGTGCGCCTGGCTGGAATTCCCAAATCAGATTGTCTGCCAGACATTCAATTCCATTACACTGCTCTAACAAAACCTGCAAAACCTTTAGGCAACTATCCTCCTGCAACATCTGGAAGGACGTCCAGCAAGTGGATCTGTGTGGTCCCAGTAGCAGAGCTCTATTCTCTTTTAATTTCTAGTTTCATTGTGACTTCTTTGTTTCTCTCACCCATTATAAACTAAACACAAGCCTGCAGAGCTGCAGTGGGTTACCAGTTGACATCCTTGACAGAAAACTAAAGGTGCCACTTAGACCATTATTGCAACATTGTACTTAAAGTATCAATTAGCTTTAAGGCTTCCTCTATTATATTAGCAGGCTGCATCCGCATTAGATATTGTGGCTGCAGCACACAGTACTGTTTAAAATATAGTGAAACTAAGCTATAGTTTTTTGCTTGCTGAGGAACTGGTGAGTACAGAGTATTGCTAATGAGTGGATAGGAAATAGGAATGTATTTCTCTCTTGACAGCAGTGAAGTGAAGATACCTTGGTCTTTGTATTGAACAAAAAAATGTTACTAGATCCCAGATAAGACTAATGGTTAGAAAAGCTTGTCCTCACTCTGTAACCTGCAGAGGTGAAGATCATGCATGCTCTTGACACTAATCAAATTAAGGTATTGTCTCACCTTTTTTTTTTTTTTTTCCCCCAGAAAGAAGGAAATAAAAAGCACTCTATTCTGTTTTATGCTGATTATGTGAATACTCCTCTGTCTCAGAAAATAATAGCTGCATAATTTTTGCTCTATGGGGCCCAGGCTTGGGTTTATAGAGTAAAATCCTGATATCTGTTCAACTCTTTACATACAAAAATGGATGAGCATTCTCGTTAGCAGAATTTTCAGTACACATTACTCTGGCAGAGGATATACCTCAAGGGCAATATAAAGCATCTCTGTAACCTCTCTTAAAAGTGTTCTGCCTGTGGCACTGAGGAACCTTACAGGAATGTGGGCTGAGGGCATGGAGTAGACACATCTCTCTTGAAAAGATTTTGGGCAATGGTGGCAGAAGACAAGAAAAGCCCTAAACCCTAAAACTCTGGGACTAGATTAACAAATAGTTGGTTGTAACTGCCACTTATTTCTGCCTTCTCCTAAGCTCTGATTTTCATGTCTGCATGCTTCTTGAAGAAACATAAGCACAGAATTAATATTAATACTAAGCACTTTAGACAACAAATAGAGAAAGTAAACACAGCCATCTAGGCATCCACCCATGCTATGTGCCATACTGAGTAGTTTTTAGCTACAAAGATAGAAAAAGATCCCAAAGAGTTTGCCACCTAAGAGAGTAGTCCATCAAATATGCAGAAAAATAGCATACAAATAATATGTATGACAGTAATTTTGAATCTGAGGTTCAAATTATTATTATTCCAATGACATTAGACAGTGAATAGCTCCCCTCCAACAATTCCTGTATTTTATTAAAGAACTGACATAATACAGCAATATTGCTTGCAATAGGGAAGAGGATATGAGAAGATCAAATGTAGCTGTGTGAGGGTTATGCTCCACAGAGCTGTAATAAGAAGCATCAATGTACTTGTTTACAAAGATTTATTAAATCAAATGTAACTAGATACTTACAACAATGGCTTAAAGCATATTTACAAAGAAGGGTAGAGATATGGGCCCTGTGTCACCTGTACTTTTCAGAAAATACATATACCATGAATTGTTAAGGGTCCTTAGTTCAAATCCAAATAGTAATCTGTGGTACTGCTGATGTACTTCATCTGTGATTAAATAGAGAGTAACTCTCTCTCAAGGATTTCATCAGCATGTACATTGAATTAAATAACTTAAAGAATAGAAAGAATATTTTCTCTCAAAGCAGGGCAAGTAAATTATTAAAAAGAAGTTTTTTTTTAAAAACAACTCTTTGCTGAAGAAGGTTTCTGTAGTAATGTCTGTGGTATAATGTGTGGAATTACTGAGAGAGAATGTCAGTAGTATTTTAGCTCAAACATAAACAGCAAAGATAGTTGCTGATACATCTGGAAAGCCCATTATCCTTTAGAAAAGAAACTTATTTAAATTTTAAACTTCAAAATACAAAAGTCCAGAATGCCTTAAATGGAAATGTACACATACATATATATATATATCTCTATATACGTACATATATATACATACATATATATATATATATATATATATATATATAGCTTACCGCAACAAAAATTTTGAAATTGACAGGATAAGTAGGCAAGCTTTTGATATAATGTATTCAGATTGGTTCTAGTCACTAAACAATTACTATGAAGTACTGTGAGATACAAAAAACATACAAACAAAAAAAACCTGAAAGGTGCTATGTAAAATTTACTTTAAATTTCACAGATACCTGCCATTAAGATTTAAGCTCCCTGAACTTTTTTTTTTTTTAATCTTACATTGTAAAGCAAATGACAGTAAAAACCTATCTATTCCAAAGAAATCTATCATGTCATAAGAAATATTTGCATAATGGGCAACAGGAGAGAATAGGGTACTCAGCTCATTAGTCCCTATCATACCAGCCGGCTTTAATGCAGCAGCACAGAGAAGTCTTACTGCTGAACAACATTCCTCTGACTTTGAGAGGATACTTGTGCATACCTGTGCAGACCTGTTCTATCTCAGGATCTAGCAGAGGCAAACATACTTTTGTAAATACTAGAATCATTGGCAGTTAACAAAAATATAATATACAAATAAATATCACTGTACAAATGTAAGTCATTGTAAAAGGGCATTTCAGTTTTAACTACAGTAAAAATACAAAAACAGGATCACAGAATAAGTCACCCCTCAAGCCATAAAAATGTATTTGTCATCTGATAGCTATCACGTGATTATATATCGGATAAATTTTTCCCTAACCATACTGTAAAAAATAAAGCCAAACAAAAAGCCAAACAAAACAAAACACCAAGCAACAACAACAAAAACTAAACAAACCTTTCAGAATAAGTGAACCAAATTCTTATGTTTAAACAAAGGATTTTGAAATAATAAATATTCTCCTTTCCTGCACTTGAGACCATGCTGGACTATTTCAGTAGCTATTTATGCCTTTTCTACAAAGAACACTTGACTTAGGAAATAGGTTCACAATTTCTTTGAACTGGCATAGATCCACACTGCTGCTAACAGATGTTTCTGCTGACACAAATAAGAGGTAATGAGAAGAGAGAAGATGGCAGAAGAGCAGATAGCTTTTTGCAGTAACAAGAAGACTTTGCAGATGGAATTGGTATCAGCTTTCCATATTTTTTTATTAGTCTACCTGGGGAACAGGAATTATATAGCTCATTGGTGATCAAGATTAGTATTTTATGCCTTTAATACACAATCAGGGTTTCCACATGTTTTTCTGAATTCTGGTTTCTCAGAAAGTGATAAGGAGACTAAGAGCTTGTGAGAGCTTGTGTTAATATGAGTGGTCCAAAATAATATATGGATAGAAAACAAGACACAGCTGTCAATAGCCTTAAGGATGAGTACATTCAAGAACTTGTTTTGGTGGCAGAAATATCCAATAGTTACCATACTGCTAACTACATCTCAGTCAGTGACAAAACCAGTCTTTCCCTAATTCAACTCATGTATTTCTCCCTAAAACAATACTAGATTTGAATCTGGGATAAAAAAAAATCTGTACCTACACAGGTGATGGTTCAGGGCATGGTTTCAGATACCTGTGTCTTACAGTTAGTTCTGGAGTAACTACAAGACACGATTCTTTAGCATTTTCAGCATTTCAGAAAACAGTGATGCCTATTTAGTCATACAGTACCATCCACAAGCTAATTTCAGACAGAGATAAAAGAAAAAAGATACACAGAAAAATATTCTGAATTACATATGTGAGTAATACAGCACCAAGTCTCTGCAATTCTTTTATCTACTTCCTCCTTTTTCATGACTTCCTAGAGGGTGCTTCTTGAATATCAAATTATGAATATGATAGGGATAGCAAGTAATGTGAGACAGTCATTTGTTTAACAGGGCTAACCCCAAGCCACTAGTGCTTGCACAAGCTGTTAAGCTCTGTCATTATACCAGAGCTTTCCAGAGGCCAAGTGCAGAAGGGTCATCTCTCTGAGAAATTGTATACCCTTTACTTAGTGTTTTACTCTCCAGGGTTAGCTGTAATGTGACCTTCAGAGTGACTTGAGGCTTGAGGCTGGAAAAGTACAGATGCTGCAGCAGATCTGAAGGGTGGCAGTGGTGTGAGAGGAGTTCCAAGGCAAAGCCACGAAAAAGACCATGATGCTGCAGGGCAGACTTGTGGCCCCCTCAGCCCCCGCCTTATGCCGCAGGCTGTGTGCTTTCTATGCACAGAAAAGGAAAGAAGGAAGAAAAGTACATGTGATGAAAAAAAAAAAACAAAGACTATGAGGATTTAAGAAAGAAAACAATACAAAGCCTGCAGCTCACGAACTGAGGCTGCACACTAGAAATTACTTTCCATTTAGATAGGATGTTCTGGTGATCAGACAAAACCAGAAAAAAGTATGCACACTTGATGCTTTGTATTTATTATAATTTTTATGTAAGTGTCATGATATCTGTAATTTTCTTTGCTAATACAATTTCTGGCCTTCCACAGTGAAGTCTGTGTTTGTCAAAAGTACAGTTTTTCCATTAGACAAGATTTTTTAGCATCTCAGGGTAAATGTTTAAACAAAAGATTAAGGAAAACATCATTCAATTGCATTTTTTTGAAGAGGCACACACCATGCTTTTAACACACTCTTCAAAATGTCTTTTAGCTACCATTTCAGTTTATGTTCACCGTTATCATAAACTATAAATATAAAAATTATGTGTATGTTCTGACTGGTTGGTATGTGTCTGTTTTCATGCACAAAAATTCTATTTCTAAATAGAAACTGCTTCTGCTCCCAAGAATTTGTACTCCAAGAATCCCAAGAAACAAAGGGCTCAAAAGTTCTCCATCTATCATCCCTTTATGTCCAAGTGTCTTGAGGAGAAGGGAGGAAAAGGATATCAATACCCTTCTCTTCAGACTCATCTTTACAAGCACAACCCAAAGAAATATAGTCAGTATTCTTGCCAGTATTCTCAACCCAACTTGGTTGTGGGGTGTTTTGGGTTTTATTTCCCCCTCCTAAATTATAAAAGGAGAATGTTTCAAAATTACAATGGTTTTCAGATAGGAAAAATTAAAGAGAAAAAGAACAACAGTACCAGAATGCATAATAATGGCCAATTCATGGACAACTTTCATGAAAATTTTATGCACAAATACGTATGGAGATAAAAGTAAATTATAAATTACACAAGACAATACCTATCTAAGAATCCTGAGGTTTACAAAAGAAAAGGTTATCCCACAATCTAATAAAACATTATGCCTGAATGTGCCTTTCTCACACACCAAAGGGTACTGCTATTGTTCCCCAGCAAGGCAGACAGCTGGCACTGCACTCTGAGCGCCAGCATGACTGTAGCCAGCAACTCATTTACGACCCCAGCATCAGTCAGTCAAAGCAGATAATTTAGCAGAAAACCTCCCAGGATGGTAGTCCTCCCATTCCTCACTCCCCCCACATGGCAGCAGACAGATCTGGTCAGGCTGCACCATTCCCAGCCTTCAAAAGCCCAACATTTTTCATGTTCATCTGAGAGGTTCTTTCCCTCGGATTCAAAGAGCTTTCACAAATGTGTTAGTGGGTGAGAGCTTTCTATTCTCAAGCTAGATGTGATTAATTTATGGCATTCATGTGGCTAGTTCTGCACAGACAATGGGAATGGACTGGCTCACACCCCATCTACAAGCAATTTGTGCCACAGAAGTTCAGACTTAAAGAAAAAAGGCTTTGACAGTAGCAAGTTTCCTGCTTGTTATGGTGCCGAGTGAAACACAATCAAGTATTTCTGCAAAAAGAAAGAACCTAGTTCTATTACCAATAGCACAATTATTATTAGAACAGACCTGATAGAGACAGAACAACCTTTTTCTCATTCCTGCTCAGATGACAACAAAACACATTAAAAAGGCAAGACCTGATTTGTAGATTTTTGTTTGATTCATCCAGCAAACAGTACACACTAAGAAAGCAAGGACAGGAAACCTGAATAAAAATAGGTTTAACCCGGATATTTAGATCTCCCTCTTCCATTTACACTTACAGTTGCAGAAGGGCATAGTAAAATAGCAAGAGACATATTTTTTGAGTCCTCTTCTCTTGGTATATTATTCTAGCTAAAGCCCTCAATGACTGTAATCAGTCTCAGGTCTTACTTTTGATGGACTAAGATAGTAAGAACACACAAGCATTTGCTATTCATCTCTGTCAAAGAATACTTGAACTTTCTTTACTCCAGTTTACCTTCTATAAAGAGAAGTGTTGAAGATCACCTCTCAGCCCTCTCAAATAAGCTCACTTGTACCATACATCAGAAAGACAGCACTGACTCAAATTCAAACATAGATATCAGAGTGCGCTGGACTGAGATTTTATCTCCTATATATACACATTTGTTGGCCTATCAAAACACCTGGAGTACGTTATCAGATGCATAGGACAAACATGCAGATTCTAACCTGCACCAAAAAAAAGCAGTGTTATTCTCAGTGTTCATAAAGCAGCATCTTTCAGTTCTTCTGAATGTCTAACATAAGCTAAGGACATTGCACATGGCAGTCTCAGACCATGCTGCCTATCATTATTAGAAGTATTTAATTGTTTGCTGCCACTCTGGAAGGGCTTAAGAGAAAATTGAAAGGTACAAAACAGGAAAACTAAAAATAGGCAGACTAATGGATGTCTACTTAACCATACACCAGCATGTGTTTAAAACTAAATGGACCAAATAGCAAAGAAGGAGCTGGTGTATTCCAAAATGCAATATCAGTAAATGGAAGGTCCTCTTAATTTCTATCAATTAACCCAGTACCTTAAAGTCAGCAATTACATACAGAAGCATGCCCTGCAGTGGCCTTGAATTTATTTCATAGCCAAAGCATATAATTAGTCCTGATTAATATCCCGCATTGCACATCAACAGTATCAGCAAACCTGAATGATGTACATTGCTGCTGCCACAGGAAGCCTTAGTTGTCTGATCAGTGCCTTTATCAAAGCACTCTGCCCAAATGAGATTGAGGGCTGATTTGGCACCAACACTGCCTGATTTATTAAGAGAGAAACTGTGCTGCCTTCCATGTAATCATATTAATCCCTTGCATCAACTAATAAAAACACAAGGAAATATTTTACTTATGTGTGAGCAATTACAAGAAGTTCCTGGTTGACATCCAAATGGATTAATGACATTAATTTGTGAATAATAAGGCCTTGTGAATTAGGGAATTTTAACAGGTGAGTTTACACACAGTATGCACATTTTCATTAGTTGTGAGCACATTAAAAAACAATAGGTGTGAACCTTACCTAAACTGAAGATTATTTGCAAGACTGTTTCTAAGGTAAAACAATTAAAGCAGAATAAATTTCCAAGGATATACATAAAAATTTACAAAAAAAAACCTCTGCAAGAGAAGTTAATTTTCTGAAGCATGTAATTTCAACTGCTTCAGTAGAATGTAAATTTTTCTAACATTAACTTCTTGGATTAGATTTGTCTGTAAGTGAAAGTGAGTGACTAATGGTAGAACTGGTAGCAGCTGTTATTGGGGATCACTCCCAGCTAAAGTGGTATGTGCAAAAAGCTTCGTCAAAAGCTGTGCAACCTGCTGTGTGGCTTCTGTTCCTCTGGTTCGCCTCAGTCAGAATGGGAAACATTCCAGCGTGAGGGATGCAAATAATCCGCCATGAGGGTAGCACACAAGAACCCGCAGGGTCAGTTATTCAAGCAAGGCACTCAGAGATAAAGCAACACATTGCAGTTACAAGCTTGAAGTGCACCATCAGTGAATGTTTCACTGTGCAGATGGCTTGTTGTCTGCATACAGCATAACACACCTAAAGCAAATAAAACAGATCTTTTCTTTTAATTTCCTTCCCTTTTCTTGTATTTTTATTGTTTATTTATTGTTTTTATTGTTATTAACATTTTGGGGGGATGATGCTAAATTATGCCACCCATCTTACAAACTGGCAATTAAAATATAACAGAAAAAAAAATGTATGTCAGCACTTTGCTTTCTGAGTAAAATCATACCACAATTGATAATCCACATTCCCCTCCACACTACAAGAAAAAATACAGTGGGATTTTCCTGTTAGAATTTCTAACATGTTTCAAATGCAAGTGCTGTCAGTGACACAGGAGTTTAACATAACTAGGAGTGTTACTAACAAGGGAGTGTACGTACACCCTTGTGTGTGGAGGAATACACAGCAAAAGTAAAAGCTTCCTTTACTCCTGAGAAATGAACGGCTTGACATATTTTAGCAACTACCTAACATAACTGGGGAGAATTACTGTCGGAAAAGCAATGGTTTTTCCCTAAAAATTATATTTATTATTAGTACATGGCAATCTCCCCACAGCACAGCAAAATCTCTGTGAGATCAGTACCATAGAACACCTAGCTAAGGAAATTTATTTTGAAGAAATATAGAATACTAAATATTATAAATATAGTACAATTCCCTGGCTTCAGTCAGGAGCATAGCAGGGTCTTTGGGGAGGGCGAGGAGCAGAGGTGGTGCTGGAGTTGGGGTTGGGGAGAGGACGAGTGGAGGGAGAAGGAGTGAGAAATATGGAGAAAAAATTTAGAATTGTTTCAGTGCAGACTAATTTAGTGAAATGAGAGACATTTAAGTGGATTGCGTGAACTTCGCTCTTTGCTGATCTGATACCCTTCCCATATCTGTCTTTAATTGCCCAGGACACCTCCTGCTGTCTTGCCCAACACTGGCACTCTGCCTTGCCAAGAAATCCTTAACCTGATCTGCTGTATCCCCATCAACTGTACCACTACAAGATCTTACCAAGAGATAGAAGAAAAGAAAATGACTCAATAAGAAAATAGACTTTAAGCTGCAGTACTGTTCCAGCCCCAGTTCCCTGCAAAGTCAGTGCAACCCAAGCTGGCAGAAGCAAGTGGCTGCAGTCCCACAGGAGAGCAGAGCCATAGCACTGAGAGAAATACAGGTTTCCTTAACTGAAAATTATGAACAAATGCTGAAATTATGTAGGCAAATATATATGAGACGCAGTGGTGAAGTAACTTTACATCTTTCTAGACAATTTTAGAGCACATTATTTGGAGTTTTTGTAGTACAAAGAACTCTGAACATAAGAGTTTTGTATCTTGCTGTCCATTCCATCACACCCTCTATTCTTAATTCCACCTTCACACTTAATTCAATTCTCCCTTTTCACATTGTTTTGTGACTGGGGTTTGACAAAGGTATTTTGTAGCAACAGTTTTGTGCAGCACCAGAGTGGGGCCCATTTTATCAATGCCTCTGTACTACCTCAGGGTTTTGACAGAAAATCCTATGTAACACAGGCAGTGAGCTTGTCTGCCAGCATATTCCCACCATCATCAATTGGAAACGCCTACTTAAGAAAATCCACCAGTATGTTCCACTTGGCTCTGCCCACTCCGACAGCAATGCTGGTGCTGCAAACAAGTACCAGGCAACTTACTCTGAGAACTGCTACTGCCAGCCCTGAAAGTTTGCCCTCTCTTAACTACATTTCTTCAAATGTGCCCATCTATCCCCTGTGGGAGAACATGTCCCAGGGTAAGGAGGTGCTGGAGGCTCTAGGAACCTTTGCCCTATGACTGCTCTCCCTCACAGAAAACATCTCAAAGAGAAAGTGGAATCTACAAGTGAGTGGAGTCATAATGACTAAAGCAAACAAGAAATCATAACAACCATTAGTTTGTCTGCCCTTGGCTTATTGTTCTGCTTTAGGTAAGGTATTAATCATGTGGGGAGTGGGAAAGGGAAGAAGAAAATAGTAGTGAAAATAACTATGCTATTCTCTTGCCTTACCTTCTGGCACAATATTCTGGATGCAAAGTTCCTGGCAATAAAACATTATGGTTTCCTTCTATTTGGCCATTATTCTCAGCATGCAGCATTAAGGTCTGCTTTGTGTAATAACAAGTCTTTGAGGGTTTCATTGGTGAAATGTTCTAGACAATCAACAGTTTTAAAACAGAGCTCATGGTTTCTCTTTTTTTTCTTCGAGAACCTGAGAAAAGCTTCAAAAAAATTCTGAAAAAGCAAAAATCAATATATATCAACTTTGGTAGCAGCAGCTGTTGACAAGTGTACCTTCTTTGAATAAAGCTGTCAATATAGCTAAGAGCTTAAGGGCTATTTTTGAGGCAGTTACCTCCCTGGACTAAAAATTAATGATTATAAACATTCTTTGTTTCTGCCCCATCCCCATACTCTGTGTTTTCCTGTGGTAATGAGCACAGTCAAGCTATCACTTTTATGTGCATGTTGTGAGCTCAAAGAAGGGAAGTGTGATATGATGACAAAACTACTCCCCCCAGGCCTGCCCCCTTATAAAACAAACAAACAAAAACCAAGAGCAAACACCACACTAAATCCTTCTGATGAGTGGGAAAAAGGAAACCTTAATTTGATTGATTGTGCTTAAGGCTGTGGAGGAGTCAGCTACGCATAACTACCACACTGGATCCTGGCATGCATCCAGAAATTTGAAGCTCTAGAATTATATATGGTGGCATGTGTCAAGCCATTTCACTGCATCTAACAGTTGTCTCCAGCTTCATTTCAAGCTAATTAGCTGCAAAAGTCACTTGAGAAAATTCTCCCCTTCATGGGGATTTCACATTAAGGGCTCTAAAAGACATCACCCCTATTACAGAACTGAGGAACGTGGAAAGACTAAGAAATGCTGCACTAAATTGAGATGATCAGTGTTTACCACAAATCAATCAACACTATTAAGTACTAATAGGGCAGAATCAAAATTTAAAAAAAAAAGGAGAAAAAAAAGAAGAAATCAATAAATTAGTCTGGCCAATGACAAACCTCATGGGTTTAACTTGATATGCCATTAATATGAAAAGAATTTGACAGTTTACATAAGGGATGTGACCTGGTGCCAACAACCTCTGGCTTCCACATTTTCCAGATGGCAAGAGATTAGGCTAAAGTCTTTATTCTCACAAGAAGATTTTTTTCATCCATGGAAAAACTACAAAGGACAATTCTGTTCCTAATTTCAAGTCTCCTTCACAAATGTCTACTCAATTCCAGGCCTTAACTAATGTCCATTAAAAGAAGTCTCTGGGTCTGAAGCAGTGAAGAATAGAAAGAAAAAAAAAAAGAATTAAGAAAAAAAAGACGAAGACAAACCTAAATTTAATGCTAGTCTTTAAAAGATATATTGACAAAAGCAGAGGGGGAAGTTTGGACTAGCATTAACTTAAAGGAAAAGGCTGGCAATTTTCAGTTGTGGATGTGAATGCCTACTTGAGTTTGATCTTGATGGACTTAAAACAGGGAAAAGTTAAGCCTACTTACATATTAAAAAATGCAGTTTTGTTAAATTCAGTATGCACCATTTTTTTCACTTTGATTTATATCACCATTGACAAAGACTTTGAAAGACATTCCTGTTTAATATGGTAAAGAGCCACAGCACAGGGCATTGTCTCTGCTTTGCAAGCGTTAATATGAAAAATCATCCCTTGACAAAGCATGACACTGTTTTCCATTAATCCCTGAAATACAGCAAAGGGGGAAACTGGAGCCTTTCATTGCCTCTCATCCAGGGGAAGACATGGATGATTAATCAAAGTGGTCCATAAGGTGAAAATATATTGTGTAAAATGTAACTTTTGCAGACAGAAATTCATAACTGATCAATCAGGCTAAACATTAAAAAAAAATCAAAACATATTTTTCAGTGACCAAGGTATCAAAAAAGTCATCTGTGAGAGCTGCTCACTTCTCCCTTCAACCATCAAAAAGTATTACCTCATTTTTTGCTTTAGTGGCATCACCATAGTAACCTTTCCCCTGCAAGAGATATTCCCCAAAGGCCACCACCCCCTCCAGCACATGCCTTCAAGACCTCGGATCTTTGTGTCTTATAAATTGACTCGGTCCCTGAAGACTCACAGTAAATTCAAGTGCTGAACACACACCAAACCTCAGCCATTAAAGGATCATCTTCAAATCCAAGCTTAACCAGTGCTCTACACAAACCAGATTTTAAAGCGATCAACATTTTGGCTCAGTCTAAAATGTGGAGAAACAGAGCAGCTATTACCAAGACATTGTTTCCTTAACTAACCCTCTCTTGCCTCCCACCATTAGTAAGTCATTTTACACATGATCATCTTTCATTTCCCAATATTTAGATTGGTAAAGATAAATTTATAGTACTTTCCACATTACAATTGTGTCATTCAGATTCACAGACTAGAAAAGTCCAGCAATCATATAACTTTATTATTTAAGGAAGTGAGCCAAGAAGATTACATCATTATAACAGGTTTTCCTCAGTGGACTAGGGGAAAAAAATGGGTAATATACCCAGTAATCACTTTATAGGCTTCCTTTGGAAGGAGTAAATGATACAGTTTTGTTGGTAAAATATTTTGAGGAATGGTCAAATACTAGAATTAATATTAGGGCTCAGGGATGTAAAAATATCTGCCATAAAGCGTTCTCTTACAAAAGGCAGCAAGGCTTTTTTTAGCCAAGTTATTTTACCATTTTGAACCAGTTCTGAAATCTTCTGTGCTTATCAAATTAGATAAATGAGGGGTTTGACACACTGTTAAATAACATTTCAGTCACCTCGGGCTACACTGCAGCAGGAGGGAACAGTTAATCCTCCCAAAGACTTTTCCCCACATTCTCACAAGCAGAGAGCTGCTCTGCACCAATTAACAGGAGTAAATCAGTTTCATGAGGATTCAGAAATACACTTGTTCTTTGCCCATGCTGCTGCTTCAGATGACAGCCACGCTGCTACTCTCACTGCACCCATGACACCTCCTCTGCTTCCTCAATGCAGGCTGGTATCACCCTAGTAAACCAGGGCAGGTTTGTACACCTTTACTGGTAGTATTTTGTTTTAAACTCAGATTATGGGATCCAAAGCTTGGTCATTCATTCTAAGAACTCATTACTTGCAGCTGAAGGCATCAGAACCTTCTATAAGAATATCAAAATACTCTTGCTGTTGCTTTTGAAAAGCAACTGGCAGAGCAATTCCTTCAGCTTGATAAGCTTTAGCAAAAAACATATAATGATGCTGTCGATATTTCTCAGATTCTCAGAGATTATTATATTCAGTCAACAAACAAGGAAAATTTAGAAGAAGGTTAATTCAGCACAGCAGAGGATGGAAGAAAGTCATGAAGATCTAACTATTAATGTTCAACTTACTTATGTTGGCAGCTTCTTTTTCTGCTTCCAGTAATATATTATCTACTCAATATTTCTGAATGTCCTTTGAAAAGAAAAATTTCTTTAGATTCTTATAAAGACTTGGCTCCTTCTCTATAAATAGTGTGCTTTCCTTAAGTTCCTCCCCTTTTCCTTCTTATGCATCCCTCAGTTTCCATATATATATATACAGTTTTGGTTTTTCTTTGGTTACGCTGTACTGCATTTTCACTTTGTTCTCTAATTCATAACAGTTTATTTCACATTTTCCAGACATAATCAGCAGAGAACTGCAGAACCAGAAGACACAGAGTCTGAATTACTGTATGTCTGTTAGGAATTTTATAGGGAGAAAAGATCTGGTATTTGACTGCTATTGAAGGAGTGCTAGATTCTAGAGAAGAGTGGGACAGCTGGAAATTCCTTACATATATTTTACTTTTCCTTTGCAAAAAACTATTCTCATTTAGGATTAAATCAGAAGGTTCTATCTTAGCGGGAAGAGCTGTAGATAGGTTTGTAAAAACAAAACAAAACAAAACAGCAAAAAAAAAAAAAAGGAAAAAACAAACCCCAAAAAAGCAACAACAGCAAAAAAAACCAAACCACAAACTAAAGTTCTACCAAGAACTGTGCTAGTACAGTATCGTATAGTATAGTCTAACAAACTAACAAACAAACCTGATAAGTCAGTTTATCAATGTGTTTAGTAATGCACTGTCATGCATGATACAAACACAAGTCCTATGCAATCTAGACTGCAGTGTACAAATTATCAGGAACAACTAACTAAAAATAAGTAATCTTAAAAGTAGTAAATCTCAATTTTTCTTTGGTAGCTTGTAATTAATGCTAATTTTAATAAAAGCCAGTTTATATGTATCTAAACCAAATTTCTGTTGTTTTTTTGGGTTTTTTTTTTTTTTTTTTTGGAGAGAGGGAGCTGAGGGAGAGGCAAAGGGAAACATCTTTATAGTCCTGGTAACACACTGTAATAGGAATATCATTATATATATCCTTGCGATTTTGTATCTAGTGAGTGAGCTAGCTGTGCAGTGTACCTTGCAGATTTAGAATTCTTGTCCTCTAATCAAAATGAGACTGAATAGCTACAAGAGCAACAGAAAAACAGAAAGCATATTTGGACACCATTCTTGGTTTGTGTATTTCTTCTCTATGCCAGTAGATGACATTTTCCCCAGATGGTATGCTAAATTGTGTCCACAGATCAAAAAGACCACAGGCCAACAAAACAGGACTTCACCTTTGATTGCCAGCACTTTTTTTCAGGTCACAAGACCTAAGCCAAGATCCTCACTTTTAAAACAGTAAACAGCATTTTCTTGCCTCCTTCAAAGTCCAGCTGAAGCTGTCATTCATATTTGGTTATTGCTTTCTTGAACAAATAAATCAAAAACATATGAACAGTAAGTACCCATCTGGAATTCTGGCAAAGGATCTGTGTATTTGTACATATATGCTGTTTACCAGCAGTATTTTCAGTAAGGGGGCAAAAAAGCATATCTGTCTTTGTCTCAAGGATAATGACTCCTATCTACTAAAAAGTCAAGAGATAATGTTGACAGAAACAGACCTGCAATTTGTTTAGTAGCACTTGGAAATTAGAGCAGGTCTTGACAACAGTGGGACTTTTCTACTATGCACCTAACATTCCAGATGGACTGCATCCAAATACAGTTGTCCAACACAGAATAGGAAAGAATATCATTACAAATTATAAAGTGATACCAGCTTGGCCTCTCCCTCCTTTAAAGAAATCTGAGCACAGTGTTCTGCCACATTTTAGAAAGGCAAAGACAATTTTATTTTAAATCACTGAGCACCACAAAAAGCTGCTTTTGTAGATACCTAAAAGGAGACATTAGTTGTTTAAATGTTTAAAGATGTCCCTCAGTAGCTTCAATCACAGAGTTCATCCTTCCTTTCTGAACAAAGCCGTATACCTTGCCAAAAGTTAAATTATATCATCAATGGAAATCACAGATCTTGTTTACCTTCCAAAAGCTGAGAAAAATCTCAGCATGCTGGAATATAAAACAACCCAAGGGCCTCATTTCAAACTTGATGGCTATGCCTTTCATTTGGGATTTGGCTGGTGCGGAGGGTGGGGACACCATCTTTTAAGTGTAGATTTTAGATATGTCTTTGATTAGAGAAACACTTTTCTCTCTGTACATACACGCATTCTCTTTTTAAAGGGGAAAAAATAAACAGTGCTACTCCCTCCTTTTTAGCAGATATCTGTACTAAATATTTTGTAAAATTTTAGTTTTAACTTTTAGTTTGTCTTTGAAAGACAATCCTCAAACTTGGAACAGGCAAACAAATTAATTTTGCACAAGCTTGCACTGGAGCAAAGTGCTTAGTAGCCAACTAATCCAAGGTGAAGTTAAGATTCTGTCTGGCAGAAAGTAACAGGCAGCCCTTCTACCTTCAGTGATAACCAAAGCAAAATGTTTTGTTCAAGGTCAGCTCATTTTCAAGCTTTCTCTGTGCTCAAATGGCTCAGCTGCTCCCATGCATATCTTTGAAAGATCCCTGCAGTGAGCTGCAAAAGTCCTTCAAATCCTCACCAGACTAAAACTGGGAACTCAGGATGAGGGAAAATTGAAAAGGAGCAACAGCAAAGCCCAGGAGGCTAAGGGAGCACCAGCTGCACTCGACGTATCTGTTTTAGGAGCCATGGTTTCTGGTCTCTTTTTTCACATGTAAGACTGTATTAAACTATAACCCCATTGCTGCTTTGTTCAGTAATTTTATATGATGGTTTATTTCACTCTTTCTTGCTTGTAGCAACTGTAACTTGTGAGAAAAGAATGTTCTTCATTAATAAATCTCTAGTTTTTAAATGCTTAGAGAGGCATTTAAAGAATATCATTAACTAGATGTAACATAAAAAACATCTTACATGCTCTGGCAAGGCATTCAGCAATATCTAAGTTCTGCCATAAAAATGACAAAATCACAGTTCAGAAGCTGCAAGAAAGTATTTAACACATTCAAAAGTTTCTGACACACACAGCAGCCAAAGGAATACCTACTACTGAAGGTCAATTAATTTAAAAAGCAAAAATGAATGTTAGTCCATACAAATATCTTTCAAGTGTATTAATATCTAGGTCAGCTTTGTACTGAAGCTCTATTAACCAGCTGTTTTGATTTTAAAATTGCATTCATAAAGATTAATTTTCAATATTTAATCTGCTTCTACTACTTCTTTCTTCTCTACATTTGAGTAAAGATCTTCAGTTTCAGAAATTCCATTGTCATCAAAATTATCAGTACCTGTCTACTGATTTTAGAATGAAGGTGTCTTCATATAGTGTAGCAGTATTTCTGAGTGTAGAACACATTTTGGTGAGGTAAACATATCCCCACTCCTAAAGAAAGTAAGAGATGTGAATAAATTTATAAAAGGCTTTGCATATACACAGCAAAGCATATAGTAAGACTAGTCAAACACCTCACAAGAGCCCTAGAAGTTTCTCCTTCTGTTGTTTTAACTCCTTAAACTTAAAAGAATGATATCGTAAAATACTAGTGATAAGAGAAGTGAGAAAACATAGAAGAAACTTAGTGTATGTTAAAAAATCAAAGGAAGCTAAAATGCTTCCAAATCTTATTCTTAATTAACATTTTAACTGAATCTCCACCTCAAGTGTTTCCTTTTTTCTTAATCTAAGTTGCCAGTTGCCAAAAACCAGGCTAGAACAAGCAAGCATATGGATTTCAATTTGCAGCATTTTCCTGAACTTTCTTCAGTATTGTTATTACCAGAATTGAAGATCTGATTCTGTGCAAGATAGAGCCAATGCTACTGCTCTTATTTTCCAAGCTAATCTGTGCACACCCAAAGTAAAAATCAAACAGAATAAAAAATTGATTCTCTGTGAAAGTATCATGAGCGTTTCTTCCATAGTTACAAACAGATGCTTAATGACTCCTCCCTTGCAAGTTTATAAAACTTGCAAAGCAATTGTAGTAATGCCAGGTGCATAAGCGCACACCAAAATTAGCAACAGAAGAGAGCAAGCTGTTGTTACCAATTTTGCATAACATTGGAATAGCTAGAACAGAACTAGGCTCTTTTGAGATCCTTTCAAAGACTTCAGTGATATCAAGCAATTTGAAAATAACCCTTCCAGCACAATGTTTTTCTACCTTTACCAACAGTCATGCTCAGGACTTAAATTAGAAAACTTGCTCCCCAGCTCAGTTCAAGACACTGTTTCCCATTGAACTGGAAATTTTATTGCTTATGTTTCATGCATTCAATTCTAAAACAACAGCAAGCTTAACTGCTTGAGAGATTCTGCTCTGCAAAAAGTAACTTCAGTAAAATCACTGCTTCTTTACTTCCATATTACTACAGAGAATTACATTACAGTCACTGTTTGCTGTATTAAAAAAGTATGACAAACAAAACAAAACAAAACAAAACAAAGCTCATAAGCAGCCATCCAGTGATTTTAGAAAACAGACAAAAGGAATTCTGGCTTTTAGGACAAACTGTTTAAGGAAGTTACAGTTAGTATTCCTTTTATGGTTTCAAAGAATAAGTGGAGTCTCCAAGTTACATTTACCTTACTATAAGCAAGTAGTTGGGTACTTCCTGAGATGAAGGGTAATTATTTGCATTGAATATAACCCTGAAATAATTCTGTGAAGAAAAGGAGACACAGAAAGTATTTATCATGTTCTTTTCACAGCTCCCTGTTATTTGGGTAAACATATTCACATCTTTAGAAAATAAAATGGAAATAACAGCTGAACCACAGCTTTGCCACTTGCCAAGATCTACAGTGTGTGCCAGAAGATTAAAATAAAATAGGGTTAGTAAAGTTAGAAGCTGATCCAAAATATTACGGCAGAAATGCCCCATTCTTACTCTGCATCCATTTTTATGGGACAAGAGAAAGGAAAGAAATTTCTTGGGATGATTTACATTTGCAAAAAGGGTCAAAATGTAAACTGGGGGGACTGAAAGCCACTGTTAAAAAGAACTGATCTTTCAGAGAAATGTTTGTGGATTATGTGAATGGTGTTGGCTGAAACTGCTTAGAAAACACTGCCAATCTACATGTAGTTCCTCAGCAAAAAGTCTTCTTCCAGAAATGTTTTATCCCAAGATAAATTCCCTTCACAGTACAGCCCTGGAGAACTTATGTACTAACAATCACTAGGAAATGGAATCTGGAAACACACTACTTTCAATAGGAAGGATGACATTAATCAGGTAATAAATCAATGTACGACCCCACTTAATATAAAACACATTTATGCCTATCCTATATTACACAGTTAAGGAGCAACCTGATCTAGTAATATATTCTATGCTTTTCAATGAGCTGCTGCAAGTTGGCACAAACACATCATTACTTCAGAAATCCTACAAAAAGCTTTGCCTCTTGCTAATTGTTTGTTCCTGAAGGCAGAACCTCAGCTATTACTCCCAACATGGAAATCACAATGAAATTTCTGTGGGTTTCTTTTTCTTCATAATTTTAAATATGCAAGCTCTCTGTTTTTTATAAACGTCATTCTCAGATAATTTTAGAAGACCATTTAAAAAAATTCACATCTGAGGGAGTACTAAGATTAAGTAAGCTTTTTGTAAATGTCATGAATTAAGATTTCCAAGACAATTTGTACCTTTTACTGTTTTCATGGATAAACATTATTTGGAGGAGAATATTCAGATACTCTGTATACTTAACAGAATAAAAAATTGTTAACCAGCTTCACACATCAAAACTACAGCAGAAATCCATTCAATCACACATCAAGTTCTGGGCTATCATCATGCAGGTGCAAAGGCTAAGACAAAAGTAAAAGATTACATGAGACCCAGGCTGGTCAGTCAGGTTCTCAAGGGTGAATTTGAAATACATTCAATTTTTTATCCAACTCACTGCTGCAAGCTGAGTCACAGTTCTGAGGACCTCTTCTAAGAGCCAAAAATATGCCCTTGCAGCTCAAACACAGCATTCCCACAGAAAGATTACAAGGTAGACTCTGAACAAAAAAAGGTCTCTGTAGAAGCACTGATATCCTAAGCTTAAAAGTTCTCTGATAATGCAACAGGTACAAATCTCTCAAAATATGTTACCATGTAAGGCTTTTTATTTAAAATATACGCCTCATATATGTCCTCAGCCTGGTCATCAACCAAAAACACAAACCCCAAGTTGGCCAAAACAGGACAGCAAACAGAGCAGCACCTGGGAGGAGTACCAGGAGCAGAAACCTGTTGATTTGGACTTGCAGTCTTGCAGATATGGAGAGACAACAGGCAGTGTTGTGCTCTGCTCGACTGAACAGGAGGCCATCTCTCCCTTCACTTTTGTCCTGTTGCATTGCCCTACCCTAAAAGCACAAAAGGCTCATGAGACAGGACAAGATTTTGGAACTGGGAAGAGAGGGAGTGAAATAATCCCATGCAGATTTTTCTTTTTTTCACCAGCGACACTCAAGTTCTCCCTATATTCATACTTGCCTTATCCTGTTTTCACTGCTGTGACACTAATCCGCCTTGAAATTGGCTGATTCTGCCCAAGCCATGTTTACACGGAAGCATGTTTCATCTGGTTGTCCTCATTCAGAGGCCAGTTTCTGCTCTGTAGCAGGAGAGATTATTAAAAACCTTATATTACAAGCGCATGCTTTAAAGTGACTCAGCTTGGAAAGATAACTGTATTATATCAGCCTTCCACTCCCTAGGTCACAGAGAGGGAGAGGTAGCAGTAAAAATCTCAAATGGAAATTGCTTTCTAAATATATTATCCTCCATAAAAGCCATTTACCAACTGCTAGTACCCACAAGACAAAGGGAAAAGATAAAAAATACATGTGACATGGCAGAGTAGGGAGCAATGTGGAGGACTCATTTGTATTATCACACTGAACATTAACCACAAGAAGGAAAGAAACCAAATGCTCCCTGTTTTGCACAAACATCAATTACATGTAGTAATTTCACTGATCACTCTTGTGAAGCACTAATGCATACAGCACTCTGGTTTTTATGGCATAGGCAGAGTTTCATT
This sequence comes from Anomalospiza imberbis, assembly GCF_031753505.1. Lineage (NCBI taxonomy): Eukaryota > Metazoa > Chordata > Aves > Passeriformes > Viduidae > Anomalospiza > Anomalospiza imberbis. Next base: position 40,866,935 of record NC_089721.1, on the reverse strand, counting down.
GTCTGTCTGTGCCTCAGAATTCCTTCTTGTTTGGGAGAGAAGAGTAAAACATTTTATTTTCTCCTATGATAAGTAACATCTGTAGCCTCACATGTGGCCTGAAGATCACACTACCTAAACCTGCTAGCTTATTTCATGGCAGAGAGCAAGAATAATAGAATCATTAACATTGGAAAAGACCTCTAAGATTGAATTTAGCCATTCATCCAGCATCACCATGTTCACCACCAAACCATATCCCCAGATTCCACATTCACAGGACTTTTGAACCCTTCCAGAGACAGCAATTCCACCAAATCCCTGGGCAGCATATTCAAACACCTGGCCAGGCCTTTCAGTGAAGAAATTATCCCTCATATCCAATCTAATCCTCCTTTGGTGCAATTTGAGGCCATTTATTCTCACCCTGTCACTTCTCACTTGGGAGAATAGTCCAACCCTCTCCTCACTCCAACCTCCTTCATGGGAGTTGCAAAGAGCAATAAGATCCCTCCTGAGCCTCCTCAGCAAGGCTAAACAACCCCAACTCTCTCAGTCACTCTTTTTCAGACTTGTGCTCCACACCCTTCCCCAACTCCATTCCCTTCTCTGGACACATTCCAGCCCCTCAATGTCCTTCCTGAATTGAGGGGCCCAGAGCTGGGGGCTCTGGGCAGCACTCAAGCTGTGGCCTCACCAGTACCCAGCACAGAGGTCAGTCACTGCCCTTCTCCTGCTGCCCCACTGTTGCTGACACAAGCCAGCTGTCCTTGTCCTTCTTGGCCACTTGGGCACAGCTGGCCCATGTTCAGCTGCTGTTGACCAGCACACCCAGGTTTTTTCCAGCAAGCAGCTTTCCAGACACTCTGCCACAGCCTGGGGTTGTTGTGACCCAAGGACACTTGGCTTTGATGAAAGTCAGACCTCTGGTCTTGGACCAAGTTGTCCACATCCCACAGCGGCGCCTCCCTGCTCTCCAGCAGATCACCACCCAACTTGCTGTCATTTGCAAACTGACTGAGGATGTACTCCATCCCCTCATCCAGATCATGATAAAAATATAATACGGGGATAGCCCCAACATGGCGAACCCCAGTGGGGACCAGCCACCAGCTGAATGTAACTCCATTCACCACCACTCTCTAGGCTTGGACACCCCAGCAGGTTTTTTATCCAGTGAACACTGAACCTGTCCAACCCACAAACAGCCAGTTTCTCCAGGAGAATGCTATGAGAAATGGTGTCAAGAGCTTTACTGAAGTGCAGGCAGACAACGCCATAGCCTTTCCCTCATCCACCAAGCTGGTCACACTGCCATAGAAGAAAATCAGGTTGGCCAAGCAGCATCTGCCTTTCATAAACCTGTCCTGGCTGGGCCTGATTGCATGGTTGTTCTCCATGTGCCATATGATGGCACCCAATATTATCTGCTCCATGGTGAGTTTTATGCAAGCCACTTCAGTGCAACAAAAACACATTTCTCCTCCTAGGGTTTAGATAACACCTTCACTCTTCACGAGAACTCCATTGACTCCAATGGAAGGAAGGAGGGACTCTTCTTGCATTTGTTGATCGAGGAAGTAAATCCTTTGCTGTTGTTTCCTCATTATCATTTAAAACACTCTAAATGACCAGCCTTTAAGTCCTTTGCTTCAGCAACTGCTACTAATCCCCCTAAAAGCAGGATTTAATTCCAAATGCCACCAGTCACTTTTGCTGGGGGTCATCCCCACCACACCTTCTCCAATAAGGCCAAAAATTATGTTAGTCTTTCCTAGCTGCTAATTACCAATTTTCTAGACCTGTGAGTTAAGTCAGAAAAAAAAAAGTGTTACTGGTTTTCTTCCCATCCATTTATCACAAAAAAAAAAAAAAAAAAAAAAAGGAAAGACACTAGTCACACAAAAGAGCATTGATCTATGCCTTCCTGTACTCTATATTTCAAATTAGACCTAAATTGCTGTAATTTGTAATTTTCAATTATAAATAAGAGGTACCTAAAATTAAAAAACCCAAAATATTCCTTTATTAGTTCAACAGCTTTTCAGCCTTCTAAGCTATGGAGCTGATATTTCTAAGAAAAAAAAATCTGTAGTTGCTAGAGCAGAATCTTGACTTCAAAAATATAAACAAAGCCATCATATATACCTACATACACATGCACTGTACTCTGTCCAGGCAGACTTGCTCAGTTCAGGAAAATAGGCAAATCCACAACAGATTCTCATAAAATTCAAGAATAACAACCACAAACTAAAGATGGAAGAAGACACACAGCAAAGTCCAAAGCCTGAGCATAACTGCAATTAAGATGATGTAGAGAGGCTGAGGCACTTTCTACTCACTCAGTGCCCCCCAAAGAGATATTTCCTAAAATTATCAAAATTACAAGAGGTCATTAAAGACAGCAAAAGACAATGGAGATAGGGATGAATGTAGCAACTTGGCAAAAGATCAGCAACAAATACTTTTGACTAATCTGTAAATAGGAACCAAATATATTCTGTCCACTGAGGCCTGTTAGATAAAGAAAATGTACTGCTTAATGTCAAATACCCATGTCCCAGAGCTCTCTATGCAAGTGTGTTAACAATTTATGCTACACAAACAAACCTACTGAGATGTCTCACAGCTCCTCTACCATTGGCAATGGACTCAAAAAAAACCCCTATTACCAAAAGCTGAAATTAAATGTGGTCTCATATTTAGCTCCCATAATAAATTGCTACTTTCTGAAACAGATGTCAGCATGTAAATTACACAGTCATGTACACTTTCTCAGCTACATCAAGAGTTAATTAAATGGCAACACAGCTAAGATTGTTCCTCCAGTACCTCAATATTTGAATGGACTGGCATGTCAAGTATACAAATCAACTCAAGTCTGCACATCACAAACACACACTTCTTACCAGTTTTAAGTCACAGACAACAGTGATGAGTATATTGCTGCCTCTGTCAAGAGCATGGCAGGCAGCATGGTAGGTAACCAACCGAGATGTAAGGTGGTGAGGAATAAGTGTATATCATTTTTAACTGCAAAGAAGGTATTAACAGTAATTAACAAGCATTTAATCCATTTTGCTCCAGAGATCTCTGGCCATTATCAAATAACATGAAGCTAAAACCACTGAAATAGATCCAAACAAGAACACAGACACGTGTTGAGCACTGTAATTCACCACTGCAGGCAGGAAAAAATTACCACCTTGATAACAACGGGCTGAGGGCACTGACAGATGTCTCTGGCAAACCATGCTGGGACAGCTGAATACCAGCTGCCAGCTTGCTCCTCTATTACTGAGCAACCTCTCAGCCATCTTCATATAGAATCTTCAGTGTACTTGTGTGTCCTATAGTAACAGTACTTGCTCTCCTCAGCAGCTCAGCCTAATGTACTGACTTGTGAAGGGAGAAGAGGCACCTTTTAGCACCTAGGTATAAATCTAGTAACCTCCCTTTCAACACGGATAAGCAAATACACAACACTGAACAGGCAACAATTTTGAGAGAAGAAGTGAAACTCGTTGCCAGGGAAAATAAGCTATTAACATCAACCAGAGAAGAATTGCTTGACTGCAACTCTCAATCCCCAAACCTCTGATTTGCAGGAATTGCCGGATGCTCATGCCAAAAATCATTGTGCTGCGCATTCATTCTGATCAACCTAGAAGCAAAGTATATTGCACAGCACTGCAGACTTTGAGGGGAAAGAGAAGCTGGGGCAAAAACAAAGAAAACCACCCACTGGATGATGTGGGGAATTACCCACAATGAAAGACACTCAGCCAACTTCTTAAAACAGAATTTCAGACAGTGACCATGCTATCTAGATATCAGTGTAACAAACAGGTAATCCTACAAAAGAAAGGGATTATGTCCAGCAAACAATCTACAGATGTTCTTATTTTCTTTCTTCTAGCAAATATACTGTCATTTAAAAGACAATCAGTGTAAGCCTAGATCAGAAGAAATGGATGACTGGCAAGCAGATGAAAGTAAGCCTTACCTTCAGGTAGTTGCTATGGACTAAGTGAGAACACAGGGAGAAATACATGTGCATGTAGGGTGAGAGAGAAGGAAAATTTAACCTTGTACTGAAGACTGCAATGTGATTATCTTGTAGCTGCAAGTCTTGTGACATGCACATAAAATTAGACCCCCAGTGTTCTTTGTCCTTCATGGGAATATAAATCACCACCCAATTCTCATATAGCATTCATCTTGGTATATTCAGGATTTCTGTTCAGATTTCCTGAGACAGAAGGCCAAGGCTGCCTGTTCATGCCAAATCCACTCTCAACTAAATGCCACTATATATTCTTAGACATTCAATTTATAATACCAAGCAACAAGATTCTAAGCACTACAGATTTAGAAGAAGCCAGAATATTAAAAATACTTTCATCCAGAAGCTATGGATATTTGGGCATTTTGTGTTTGGAAACCCTAGTCTGTGTGAGTTTTATTGAAGTACAGACATACTTCTCTTGGCAGGATGGTATATTTCTTGCTGCAAGACAACAGAAAAGCACTGGCAGGATTTGCCCCACATGATCGGCTTGCCTATCACTGATGGCAAAATGTACACTGAATAAGTCATAATAGAGGAATTTGGCTTTAAAATTGTTGTTAGAGTTCTCTTACACGGCTGGGTGATTTTATGAATATGGTAATAACTATAACCTTTAGAATTCAAGACAGGAACAGCAGATGGAACCTAATTAAGAGAGAAAAAATATTAATTCATCTTCATAAGGAATGGGAAAGGCAACAACTCTTCACAAAGGGAGATCCTCTGTGTCATTAAATAAATGCAGAAACAACCAAGTAGACCTGGGACACACTGGGAAACAGCTACACCCCGTATTGGAAGCCAAGATCTATTACCAGCTTAAGACACTGAATAGACAAGAAACAAGACTAAAAAAAAAAAAAAAGTGGTGGTTTCTTTCGCCGTACATGATCGCCGTGGTCTAACTGCATCCTCAGCTTTAGCTTACACAGAAAAAAACATGCAGAAAGTTGTATTTCTTTCAAGCTGCTTCAGTTACCTTCAACTTCATGAAAATCCCTGACAAACTTGCATTACTCTGTTTTTCTTACAAATAATACAATGCAGTAGACATGTGTCTTTATGTCCCCTCATACAGCTCAGGGCACAAGATGGAGTAGGAGGCAGGAAAAGGCTTTCTAACTACTTGGTATGAAGAAAGATTCTTGTTTTTTCTGCTGGAAGAAAGGACTGGGAATGGGAAGAAGTAGAGGGGCATAAATAGCCTCTTAGAAAAATCTATAGGAGAGGTCCAAAGCAATGATCCCAGCAAATACTTGCTTCTCTTAATAAGTTCTGTCATGTCAAGAATGAAATTCACACTAAGTTTCATTTGTAAAAATGTTAAGATAATCCAAGGTGGGGGATGGGGGTGGGGATAGAATAACAGAGCAAAAGGTCTCATTCCCAACTAGTTGCCTCACATTAATCTTCTCCAAAATCAGCCTGCAGTATATGTACCTCTTCTCTTTTCACACTTTAGCACAGAAATTAATAAATATGTACAGATACAGCTGATTTATTTTTCTTATTCCAGCAGTGCTGAATTCACTTCTAAGGAAACAGAAGAGAAAGTAATGATTCAGCTGAAGTAAAAGTATGTAAAAACAGGTGAGAGATGACAGCCACTCAAGGCCCTTCCTTTATTCCAGGCAAAGTTTTTCTAATTGCCATTTCACCAAGCTGGCAGGAGGAGACTAAAAACAGTGAAGCTAAATACGTACACATAAACACACACACACACACACACACATACCACGCAACTTCTGCTTCTGTTTACTGAGTCCTTATCCAGGCCCATTAAGCAGCATTAGCTGGACATAAAAGGAATGTTTTGAAGGAGACAGGCATGTGTTACTATACCTAGTTGGGCAAATAGTGGTGCCAGAGATGTAAATCCCATAAACTGTGCATTGTTGATACTGATTTCAACACCTACCCCTGTGTTTGTAGCATAAATATAAACCATCTCTTCACAGTGGCATAAATATACACATTTGTGTACACACATTGTGTGTGCATGTGGTGTGTGTGCTGTTTTCTTGTTCTGGTGCAACATATTTGATTTTGTGTGCCTTCCTATTGCTATAGATCTCAACTCCAGCAAAGAACTCCTCCTCCCCAGCCCCCTCATCAATTCTGCCCCCCTCCTCTCACTTACAATTCCTTCAGCTCATTAGCATAAGTAGGGAAAATAGCATATAGCTCACAAGATAATTTGTTTATTTAGACATACATGTCCAACAGAAATCAGAGAATCACAGAATATCCTGAGCTGGAAGGGTCCCACAAGGATCACTGAGAAAAACTGCTGGCCCTGCGCTGAACAGTCCCAAGAGTCACACCATGTGCCTGGTTTGTTACTGTACTTAACCAAAATCCCACTTCTTTGACCAAAACAAATTCTGAAACAGTTGCAAAACACTGTAAGGGCAGAGAGAAATTTGGGGTATTTTCACTTTGCCATGTCATGCTAAGAGAAACACTCACAGCAACTGCTGTGAAATGTGTTAACTTTACCAGTCATGCCAAATAAAAAAAACCCAAACAAACAAATTCCTTTTTAAAAGTGGAATAAAATTAATAATTGGTAGTGTTAACAGTGCACAGCATACAGATAACACACCTGCTGTCTATACCGAACTATAGTTCAATACCTCAGCTGCCCCCACCCCAGAAGACACCTGTATTTCCCTTAAGCTCAGCCTCCCACTAGCATCGCTGCAGCAGTCATCACAGGCACAGATCCCTGTGTTTCTCTGACATTTCACTGGGCAGCCATGCAATTTCATTAAAAAAAAAACCACATGAGGTACCTTATGCCACCTACAGGCTCTACTGCTTGCTTTCTCTGAAACTCAGTGTTTATTTAACTTGCCCCAGCCTGCTTGTTTTCAACCCTGTGTGCAAAAGTTTTCCCAGAGGTGTCCTGACCCCAAGCTTCCTCTAACCTGCTATTTCCCTCTCAAAAGAGCTGGCAGATCTTAGGGTCCATTTCTTCCATATGTTGCTCTCCTCATTTTCAGCAGAACTAGCTTTTCCTGGCAAACACTTCCAAGCCCTAGATAGCCTTCATTATGTTCCTCTTCTACAGTACTACTGTGAGGACTAGAGTTTATTTTACCCTTTAGGAGCCTGTCTCCCTTGGATCCTACTTCTCCCTGAAGTTCAGATGAAAACAACAGGACTATTTGCTTGAGAAAGAATTAGGTGTTCAGAGCCAATTACATTGTTATTTATCAATGCAGAATTACTTCACTATTAGTTACTTCCACATCATAGAAATTGAAGAAAGTAAAAATTAAGACGCACAGCTCACTTTCTTCCAGTGTATCACTTTCTCTGAGAAATGGGAGAACTACGTCCCAAGAGGTCCATTACAAAAATGTACCACATATCACTGTAGCAAGAATCATCTCTCTAAAAATCGTTCTCATAGAAACTGTGCAAGAGATGAGGGGGAAAAAATATCCCAACATGTCACCAAAGCAAAGTAATAACAGGAAGGATGTCTGTGTAGACAGAGCTCCAAATTTCAGTGGAAGCAGAGCTTCTGTAATAGAGTGATAGGCTTTTGCACAGCCATATATAGCTGGTGATATAGGTTTTACTCTAACACAGGAAGGCAGAGCCAATACTGACCTGCAGGCAACTAGCTGCAATGCCACTTATTTTGGAGACCTCAATACAAAGTGTATTATTTTGGAATAATTTCTTGGTTTGGGTGTTTTTTGGAGGAAATGCCATGGGAATCCTCTAGATCATTCCTAAACATAGACTAGAGAAGTTTTCAAGTGACATGATAAATTACTTCATTGAGTCTTACAAGCAAGTTAAGTAATTTGTACTTAGAAGAGAAAAACCTAACTGGACAAAGAGAAAGGAGAAAGCTGCTCTGACATGCTCTTAGAGAAAGGTGGGTTATCTATCCTGCTCCTAGACACTCCTTTACACAAAAGAAGATGAATTCAGACTTTGAACGGAACCACATCTTAAAAATCAGCAAACAAATGCAGCATTACCATATTTGGCAGTTGCAACATTTGCAACCTCCAACACATCTCTTTGGAAAGTGTGTTATGATATCATGAATTACTAGTAAAGTGTTGTGATTTTTCATCCTAAGTCATGCACCCAATATATTTTTAATCTAAAATGCTTTGTGCATGAAGAGGTTTGCACACATGTTAAAAAACACTAATGGGCATTCCAAAATTTATCTCCTGGACATACTGTAACCATTTTGTCTTCAACAGCTTTGACCTGGATATACTTTCTGGTCCACACAGGCATCAGGTTTCAGTACCATTTTCCTTTCTTACCTTCAAAATAATATGCCCTCTTCCTGTTTGAGACATCTGAAAGCTGATGGTCCATTGACAGCTGTCTGAATTGGTTTATTCTTTATTAACTATTTACTTTGGATCAAATGAAAGTAAAGAGGAAACGGAAAACAGCCCCACTGAGAGAAGACTCATGTGGGACAAATTAGGAGTCACCATAAGATTTAAAAGTCTGGGGGGAAAACAGGACTAACTAGAGGCAGCTGTCAGGATGTGGTTTTTCTGTTTATATTCTTCTCCTTCCCTCCCTTAACCCTTTAAATTTTGAGAGAAAGTAAGCATGTGTATGTGTGCACGCACAAGCAAGAGCAAGTGAACACTGATCTCTCCTCTACACATAGCACACATAAGAATATAATGTAATTTGTACAAGAGAGGCAACTCAGTCATTGAAATAAACACAACTGGTAGAGCAACTTATTCAAGAAAAAATTATTTTTTTTCCTTATCCAAGTATCATACTATACTGTAAAACCACAATTTCAGAACATAATTTTTAATTACTAAGGGAGCTATAAACTGGAACTGAAGGTCAAATGCTCCATTACAATTTTGTGGATGGCAATCCTGTTGCTGGATCAAACTTTCCTTATATTCCATCATCCCCTCTAACGGCCAAAACAACAACTCTTAGCAAGGCACATCACCATATACAAAATTGTTGCCTATCCAGAAAAATAAAGAAAACAACCAAACAAAAACCTTTGCAGTCTAAGATTTAAATTTAACATATAGTACGTAAAGCATGCACGGTACTAAGAATCCAAATTTAAAAAAAAAAAAAAAAAAAAAAAAAAAATCCATGCCCTGGAGTAATTCTTCCCTTTCACATCTTCTCATGACTATCTCCCAACTTATTACTGGAAGACTTCATGTAATGCACTTGAGGAGAACAAGTTCAACAGCTATTGTTAACTAATAGCTAAATTAGTACTCCTGGGCATAACAGCCTCCTATCCCTTACCATCATCTTCACCTTCATGTCAAATCTGATCAGGTCATTTTAGGGTGGGATGAAAACCAAAGTCACAGATAATGGAAGAGGAAACAGAAGGAACCTGTGGATGAGACACAGCACAAGGTGTTCCAGATCACTGAAGAGCTGACAATCTCCAGTTCCCCAAAGATAGCTCTGCCTCTCCCCATTTTATTATTCACATCTTCTCTGCCTCTTGTCTCTCCCTCCATGCTTATTCCACCTATGTAGCCATTATTCAAAAGGCAAATATCTGGACTCCAAACTTCCAGACAAATCAGAACTGCTCAGAAACCAATTTACACAAGAGCTGAACATTCCTCCTAGGAAGGAGTCTATCAGAAAAGTGAACCTGGCTCCACAGATGACATTTCATAGATGAAATGTGTTCATTTAAAGACAGAATAGGATAAAAAATTTTAAGTGCGATCACAGAAAAACAAAACAAGAGTGCCTGGTCAAAGCAGACAGATGCAATCAAGTTTTCCTTTAACTGTTCTAACAGTTTGACTTTCCCTGATGGGAGAATGAATCAGCGACAGCTTAGTAGCAGGCATGTGTTTTTTAAAGTCCAGCTTTTCTGTGTAATTATGTACTTTGGTCCTAGTTTGACAGATTATTACTGCAGTAAGTGTCTCAACAGGTGATGTAGTAAAAACAATACTGTAACAGTTTGCATTTCTGCAGTCTAACAGACACATAAAAGTAGGTTCTCAGTTTGCTGCAAGCATGTTCACAATCACATGCACCAAAGAAAAAAAAGAAATTGTCCTCCAATATTACTGGAAAAAAGTTTTAAATGTAATGTCTCCAACATCAAGGTACTTGAGACCCCAGTCAAAGGCTGCTCTATTCCATCTGTTGCTGTTTGTGATTAAATATATTCTCACCTTTTTGGCAACAACTAATCGTGTCTTTCAGTTCAGTCCTTAGAAAGAGAATATTTAAGTTAAAAAAACCCTGAAGACAACAATTAAGACAAAGGAAGGTTAGAATGTTTTTTTGGGAATGTTTTGCTTTCATGTTCTTTGTAGTAAACACCAGAAAATATACGCATAGCTAAAGATAGCATTTTTTTCACCTAACTTCTGATTTCTTAATAAACTTACCTCACTCTCAATCTCACTATAACACCCTAATGACTTTAAGCAGGACTTTATTTTTCCTTGCTAAGAACACACATAACAAAAAAGACTGGATTCGCCAGAAAATTACAGGTTCTTCTAATAGTAACTACCATTCCTGTTGTTATTTTTATGATGCAGGAGTAATTCTAAAACATCTGTATCTGTTTTCTGTATGACCACTCTGTGGTGACACCCAATAACCACTGGGAAGAGACAGCAGCACTTTTCTACATAATCCTACTGGAAAACACCATGCAGTCTCAATCTATTTTAGTACTATTCATATAATACTAGTATTACAGGAATCCATTCACCATCACATGGTGCAATATTCAACAAAGCCCTCTGCCACAAATTTAATTAAGGATTGACCGAGTCCAAAAAAACAGGATGAAAGCTAAGCTAGAGAGCTATCCCTATGCCCCTCAAGGGAAAAAAAAAATCTAAACCAAATGCCTAAAAGAAAGGAAGAAAATCCAACAAACTTTCACACAGCAAAAACAAAACAATAAAAACCCCATAGTTGTCATAGCATTGTTGTCACAGCATTGTTGTCACATATATTTTTTCTCCCATCTGTTCACAGGAGCAGAAGCTGTAGAGGCTGAAACTTAAAAAGATTTTGTCTTACGACAAAACAAATTTAAATATTTCTAGACAGCTATGCCCATTTGTTGTTACATTAAAGCACCAATTATTCCTTGTAGATTAATCAGAAAGAAAGAAGTATTACTTGGTGTCACTTAAGGTGCAATAGGTGAGAAAACCAAATATTTTTGAATGGCCTTTAATTGTCAGTATCTTAGAGCAGGCTTGACCTTCTAATATTTCTTGAACTGCTTTTTCTCCTGAAAAGGACTAAAGTAGAGTGAAAGGGAGGACTGTGAGTTTCCCCATTGCTTACTCCCATATTCTTTCACTGTTTTGAAGGCAAGAGAGAAATGCAGGAACTGGGAGTGGACAGGAATAAGACAGAAAAACATAAATAAATAACTACAAAAACAGTGCGGGAGAGAGCAGATAAAGCAGATAAAGCAACTATCTTTCTTCGTTGAACAAAATATCGGCATGTGGATGGCAAACATGGCACATTTTTTTTTGTAAGTTACATCTACAGTACAGGGTTAGTGGAACAGAAAAATTAAACTGCTAAAACTCTGTTTTTTATTACCTAAGTATCATTCAGTAAATCTGTCCAGCTGGTCAACAAAAGCTAATCTGGCAAGAGTCCAAGGCTCAAGAATCAAAAATTACTGGCTCCATGCAGACTCTGTCGAAGCACATTTGCTCTCCCCAGAACAGACTTCTCCTCTCAAGAAATATTTTCATGTTGGCCTAAGTGCTGCACAGCATCAGGCTCTCCTCCCTCAGCATGCTCCTCCTACCACGTGGTGCCTTTCAGTCCCAGGTTCTGAAATGTGACTCTCAACACCACTCTTTTCCATACAAACTCCCAATATAATGCTGATGCTTAAATTCACATCCACATGCTTAAATCAGAAGAACATTATTTAAAATCCATTCCTTTCCATAGTGATTTTTTCAGTCAACACATGGACACTGTATGGGAAAGAGCAGCACACCAATCCCTATATCAGAAAAAACTGTAAGGATGCATCCAGGCTGCTTAGTATGAGTGGGAAAAAACAGGGGGAAATAAAAAGAAGATCCAACCCTGCCTGTAAGTGAAATAAAGCTGCAATGTTTTGCTTTACTGCCATGCTGTGGAAAACACAGTACAGCATCCCAGCCAGGCTTCTTTTTCCACAGCGTGGCAGTAAAGAGAAGCAGCACAACTCAACCCATCTTGGGATGCAGAACAACTGGAGAAGGGCAAGGAATGGACTAATTTTACTACTACACAAACATCAAGGACACAATTTAAAAAGGAAACTGATCATATCACTTACAGGAAAGAAGAGATTAGGCCTGCTAATTAAAGGCAAGGATCCCCATCTTCTTCCAAAGGGTGCAGCTCTTCCTTCTTACCATCCGTCTGTTTCTGATTTTGGCTCTGACCAAAATATTCATTCCACTGAAATGCAAACTTCATACCTATGCACAATAGCATCTGGGACAAATTACTGCAAAAACAAGTACCTTTCTTTGCTTGGTGTTAATCTAAAACAGCTATTAAAACAGTTTTAGCTAAAACCTTTGCTCCTTCACAGCAAATCTTCAAGTACTTGGTATGTGTGTTACAGGCAGGCCTGCCTCTTTGGTAGTTTCTGTGGACTCAGCCCTGTGACAACAACTACTTGTGTTCAACATGGCACCAACTGCTCCGAGTCCTGCTGTGCCCCTGTTGGGATGCCAGCAGCCTTGCTCATGCTTTTTTCAGGACTGGAACAGGGCTCCAAGTCTCCATACAAAAAGCTATTATTCTTAAACACTCATGATTTATCACTGAAAATACTTACTTAATTCACACAATTTCCATTACTAAAGCTCTCTTATAGATTAAGGAAATAATAATTCTAACAATTAAAATTAATTGCCTTTTGAGCCAATGAGGACTGCCCTACTTCCCCCTTCCTGGGGCTCTGACTCCTTTGATCTGTTCATCTCTGTTACAAACATGAGCTGCAGGATTGGCAGGTTCAAGAAGTAATGAAGCAAATAATTCCTGAGTGAAATGAAACTGAAACTGGCAAGCAGCTGAGATGCTAGCCTGAATGGTTAAGAAAAAATAACAGTGATAAAAAATAACAATTTTTGTAGTTACCACTCCAAACAATCCCAAAGAAAAGGGTGGCTGGGAGATTCAGCTTGAGATTCTTGCTGAATCACTGGCAAAATGGCTTTCTGTCAGCACACAGTCACAGTTACTAGAACAATCACAAGAAATATTCTTTGTAAAGAATAAGGCATGGGCATTTAAAAGAATAATACAAATAAAGAATAATAAAAGGGGGGTTATTTA